>NW_028134700.1:0-86563 GCF_964662115.1 Mustela nivalis | reverse complement strand
GTTTGTCTTCATGATCTGGCATTTCCTGCAAGCCAGGCATGGGGCTCTGCTCTAGAGCTAAAAATTCTGGGGTACCCTCACTGTCCCTTTTCTCTTCTCAGGGGGACAACAGGCATGTCCATGGTGCAGTGTGACAGGTTTTACCACAGGGAGATGAAAGACTGCCAAGGGTAGGTTGGATCTGAGAAAAGCCATTAGGAGCAGATTTTCAGGGGAGGTAATAGACAAGGGCAAAGCGAAGAATGAGGATGAGTGTGTCAAGTTTCAAAGTGCCAGGAGGCAGCACAGTGCATTCGGAAACTACAGCAAGTTTATGACAACTGACAGCTGATCTGGCAGCATCACCTGGGGATAGAGGCTGAGCCTCGGGGTTAACACTAGGGGTGAGATGGTTTGTATACTATGCTGAGTAGGTGACGTACTACACTGTGGGGGCACAGGGAGCTACCGGAGGATTTCAAATATCAGAATCGTAATCATAATAGTGTATTTAATTGCATCCTAGTTTTCATCAAGGGTAAGATACACTATAGTTTATGTTCGACTTGAAAGAGAAATGCTGTCAGTTAAAGTAGGATATGTCATCAAGTGCAAGGTGAGTGCCTCCTTAAGAGATATTAGAATGGGGGGGGAGGACAAATCTTAGAACAAGTAAACTGTGGTACTAGAATAATTAAGAAAGGTCGAACACTTGGATCAACTAAAAAAGTGATTATTGCTTACCATGTGCCCCAAAATATATTAAGTCTTAGAACAAGAGACGTTCTCATCTTGATGCCCCGCAGCTGTTAGACCCAAGGTACAGAAGGCAGTAGCCAACGACCAGCAGGCCCCAAGTGCCATGTGCAGACTCGAAGAGCAACTGCCTTTGAGAGAGGAAACGCTTGAGAGTGGGCGTTCTGAGGTAGAGAATTATTAGCTGGGAAAGTAGGAAAATTGACACAGAATCAGAATTGATGCCCCTACGTGACAGAGTTGGTGAAACTTACCTTCTCAGAGATCTTGAGGCTCCTCAGAAATGTATTCTTCATTTTGGACGGAACATTCAGGATAAATATGATCTGTTCGAGTTCCTGGTTCTCTCATCAGGACTGTTTCTTAGGCTTCACTGGCACAAGAAAAGGGTTTTGATAGTCCAGGGTAAATCCTGATAAAAGTAAAGCACGGTATCTATGAAATCTAACCACTCAGAAGAGAACAACAGATAAAAGGCCAGGCCGACCTGACCCTGCAGGATAGGTAAGGTTGGTCCGGTAACAGGGGTAGAGGGGAAGTGCCCATCCTCTGCTAGAAGAGCTAGAGAAGACCCCTTCCAGAGAGACCACCAGGAGAGGAGAGTAGTAGGTGCTGATGATGAAGAATATTTTTATCAGCAGAGAAGGTCAAAATGACAAAGTTCCAGGATCAGAGTAAACATATGGGATTAAAAAATAAAAAATAAAAAAAAAGATTTTTTGAAAGGACTTTTTTTTAAAGGAATTTAAACAAAAGTCCTTTTTAAGAGACAGTTGGCTGTTTAAACCAACATTACAACTCACTGAGAGAATCGCTGCGTTATTTATTGGGGTAGAAAGGACCTGGAATGTAGAAAGACTCATTCTGCAGAGGAAAGAGTAGAATCACTAACAGGCCTCATGGCTTGCACAGCCAGTGGCTAGAATCCCTGCCTCATGAGACCCTGTGCTAGAAGGCCGCTAGAACCATCTCAACTATGTTCGTCTTTCTTGGAAGCCAACAAGTGTTTGCCCAGTTAAGAGCACGGTAACAATCAGTCACGTTATGTTATAATGATTGTCGATATCTTTAAAAGCCTTGTCTAGTTCCTTTTTGAGTAACCCTCACCCCACCCTTAGAGAAATTTATGTGTGGTTCACTTCTTTGAAATACCTCATTGTTGTTCCACATTTAAGACACAATGAAGAAAAAAACATTGACAATGAGTTCCAGAGTTTAAAAGTCACTTGCCATTCAATCCAAATTGTGAGTTTGATCGGTTAGCGAACACTTCATAATGCACCCCTGGTAATTTTACAGAGATTATTTTTTTCTTACCTATTCTTGATTATTCTGTCTTGCAATGCAGAGAAAGCTAACTAATTTAAAATAAACTTCCGTTAATTTTGATTGTTATAAACTTAAAATTGATTAATTTCCATATACAGAGTTTAAAATGTTCACAATTTACATTAAATATATATTCTGTGTATACCTTGGAAAAATTATACTGAAAATTGAAATTTAAATGATGTTGTATATAGCTGCAAGAAGCCGCCTGTCCCATTTCATCTTACTATATAAGTTGTGTCAGGTAATTTATAAAATCCCTACTGCATAACAAATCGATTTTTTGTTGGAATGGGTAGTAATGTTTGTTCTTATTTCTAAATAAGAGTTGGTCTATGAGTGCATCTATAACTTATTTTTCCTAAGTGGCTTCATGGTCTTGAACTGAGAAAGCTCAGAACATTAAACATCAAAATAATATAATTTGACATAATTAGACATCAAGGAAATGCAATTTAAATGACACTGAGATATCACTACACACTTATCAGAATGGCTAAAATAAAATATAATGACAAGACCAAAAGAAAAAAATATACCATTTGATGATACACAATGGCAAGTTGTACCATAACTTAACCATCTCAGACTAGTGTAGTGTTAAATTTGTTTTTCTCAGCAATATTTTGGGTCACTTACCACTTTTCAAGGATTTAAAGTACTATCATTTTACTTAAAACTGTGAAATTTGGTCAGTGTTAAATTTCAATTTATGTTAAAACATTCTGTAAACTGTGTTAAACTTTGACATTTCTTCCCTCTGTTCAGTGAATAACACTATATCATATTTTGAAAAATACACTAATTTTCATTTTGAAAAATATCCCTTTTTCCTCTTATGGTAATTATTGATATGAATTAATAGTAGAATTTGATATGGTTCCATATGACCATAAATACTTTATTGTATTTTATCAAATTTAATAATGAATATAATGTACTTCTTTGGACAATTTTTAAAGACCAGTCTACTCTTAAAAAAAAACAAATGGAGACGCACTTCTTCAGTTCACACAAATTTCATTTTATTATATATAACCTCAGATAAATTTCAACAAATCATAATTTATTAAAATTATGTCTACTTAAAAATCTCATAGAAGAGTAAAACCATCAAAAATAAAAATAAACACACACAACACACACACATCACCCATGTATTGGCAAATCACAATTGCTGTAAGAATACATTAGACATTCCACAGTTAAGGGCTTAAAATTTCCATCAGTGACAAAAAGATTTGTATCCAAATGGACTGATTTTCCAGAATCCAAGAAAAAGTCTCCTAGGGTTTATTTAAAGATAAATATTTGAACAAATACTTCTTAAATTTAGGAAATTCAGAACATACGATTAAAGAATATTTGCAGTGCAGACTATATTCAATCCGTCCTTCAAAATGTGCCTTTGAGTACATAATTCTGTTTTCTCTATCTAAATTGAGCTGTCCTCCAAGGAAGTTTTCTAAAATGTGTGTCTCTGTGTGATAAATGTTCTAAGACCTAACATGCTTCATTGTATTTTTACTGTGCTCTCAAATTTAATCAATAATTTGGCTTGATGTATAATATCTAGTTTCAAATATCTTTTCCATCTATACAAACACCCAGCAGTCTCCTTTATATGCTACTACTATTGAGAATTCTGCTGTCAGTATTATTCTTGTACATTTTAGGTGATCTGTTCTTCTCTTGGGCATCATTTATGCTCTTCGCTGTTTTTGATATTCTTAAAACTCACCATAATATATATGAGTGTTTTTTTTAAAGATTTTATTTATTTATTTGACAGATAGAAATCACAAGTAGTTGGAGAGGCAGGCAGAGAAAGAGAGAGGAGGAAGCAGGCTCCCCACCAAGCAGAGAGCCCCGTGTGGAACTGGATCCCAGGACCCTGAGATCATGACCTGAGCCGAAGGCAACGGCTTAACCCACTGAGCCACCTAGGTGCCCTATATGAGTGGTTTTTGGTGTGTGTGGTTTTTGTTTTCTTTTGTTTCTGATTTCTCATGTTTGGCATCATTTTAAGTCTGGTATCTTTTATCTTTCTTTAATTCTCCAAAATTTATCTCAGTACTTATTTAAATATTATCTTTATTTTTTTTCTCTTCTGCTGCATTTGGGCAGAAGTCATTAATTTGTTTGTTTGTTTGTTTTTCCCAACTCACTTATTCATTTTACAGCTATATTCATCTTAGTCTCCATTTATTGTATTCTTTATTTCAACAATTTTCACTTAATTTATATTCACAGTATAGTATCTTTCTTTTCTTTGTATATGTATATCATTATTTTATCATATACTTTTAAGCTATTTTTTTAAATATTTTATTTACATATTTGACAGTGAGAAATCACAAGTAGGTAGAGAGGCGGGCAGAGAGAGAGGAAGGGAAGCAGGCTACCTGCTGAGCAGAAAGCCTGATGTGGGGCTTGATCCCAGGACCCTGAGATCATGACTTGAACTGAAGGCAGCGGCTTAACCCACTGAGCCACCCAGGTGCCCCTGTTAAGCTATTTTTTTAAAAGTACATTCTTTTTTTTTTTAAGATTTTATTTATTTATTTATTTGACAGAGAAAGATCACAAGTAGACGGAGGGCAGGCAGAGAGAGAGAGAGAGAGAGAGAGAGAGAGAAGCAGACTCCCTGCTAAGCAAAGAGCCTGATGCAGGATTTGATCCCAGGACCCTGATATTATGACCTGAGCTGAAGGCAGTGGCTTAATCCACTGAGCTACCTAGGTGCCCCTGAGCTATTTTTTAAATTCCTGTTCCAATAACACTTGGATTGCCATATAAAGTTAACCACATCATCTTTTTTAGGTAAGTAATTGTACTTTTTATGTGCATAGCTATTTTGGTCCATGAGTTCAGCTCCTCTTAGGATCATCAAATCTCTGTAAAGTCTGGGTATTCTAAGATTTTCTAAGCAACAATAAAATACATTGAAACCTGGTAGCTTAATTGTAATAATGTTTTCTTTCTCAATCATTCACAATAGCATTACATTCTGAGTAGCTTCTTTTTTTTTGCAGCTATAGTCTTTGGAAAAACTTGAATTGTGATATCACTGTGATAATGTGAATTAGTCAGGGTTTTTCAAAGAATCGGGAAGAGAAAAAAAAAATGAAGATATTCTCCAGGGCCAACTCTAGAAGTGACTATTAAAACATCTGTCCAAATTCAATTGAACAAAACTCAGAAATCCCATCTCCAGTGAAATACAAAGAAGATTATATATAGTTCTGGGCACGCACATCTCATTTGACCCAATGATGTACATCAATGAAAGACTGAGGGCCAATCACCACTCCATGGGAGAATTTAAAAATAAATTTACTAATGAGGCCAAGAATTCAGAATCACAAATACTTCAGATCTAATAATAACTGCCTTCACTTGATGTTATTCTATAAGATAAATCCTACAATCAAGTTTTAATTTTAAATTCTTACAATTTTAAATTCTTAAATCCTTATGAAGAAGCATCATTTGGAGGGAACAGTTTTCATAATTTAGCATCCATAAGCCTTTTTTTAAGATTTTATTTATTTATTGGACAGAGAGAGAGAGAGAGAGAGATTACAAGTAAGCAGAGAGGCAGGCAAGCAGGGAGGGAAGCAGGCTTCCTTTTGAGCAGAGCCCGATGTGGGGCTGGATCCCAGGACCCAGAGACCATGACATGAGATGAAGGCAGAGTCTTAACCTACCACCCAGGTGATGAGAGAGCCCCTCAGGTGCCCCTCATCCATCAGCCTTAATTGCTTGGAGGAAAATGTGTGGATGAATAATGCCTTAGGGAGCTAATCTCTCTAAAGAATTTTCAAGTCTTTACCCCTTCAAGGTTTTTGCACAGTTCTGATAGCCTCTAGACATCCAGCTGATTTCTACAGTGACAGGCCTGTTAAAAACTGTCCTCAAACCAGGAATAGAGCTTGAAACATACCAGTCAAGAGCAACTTTGAGTCTTTTAAGGAATTTATCATCATTTCTTTGTTTTTGGTTCATATCCGAAATAGTTCTACATTACACTTGCATAATTTCTCCAGAGCTGACTTTGAAGGAGGCATTCAGTTCCAGCTAGTTCCGTATTTTTGCAAGAACTATAATTCTATATAAAAAAAGAACATATTTTAGAGCGCCTGGGTGGCTCAGTGGGTTAAAATCTCTGCCTTCGGCTCAGGTTATGATTCCAGGTACCTGGGATTGAGTCCCACAGTGGGCTCTCTTCTCAGCAGGGAGCCTGCTTCCATTCCTCTCTCTCTGCCTGCCTCTCTGCCTTCCTGTGATCTCTGTCAAGGAAATAAATAAAATTTTTAAAAAAACATATTTTATACCAGTTATTCATGTTTATTAACTAAGATATCACATTACAAATAATACAAACAGTTGCTCTTTATTAATACCTTCAACCAAGATCAAAAAAATATGTCATATTTTCTCCAAAAATTTTATATCATCTGATAGGTCAGATATATATAAAATTACATTTAAAGTTTTAAAATATCAGCAAATATTTTCATTTAAATGCAAACTTCAAAGAAAATCTACTTTTCCGAACACGACTTTTTATCCTACTTTTTTAAATTTTGTCGACAATGGATAAAATGTTTAGCGAGACTATAAAAGTTAGATCGAAAAAATGATTAATAGATGTAGGTTCAAAATATTATGTTCCATTAAAAATGATTTAGACTTTGATGAACATCTGTTTGGTAATATGTTGTATCCAGATACAGTAAATTAATGACATATATAAAATTATAGGGAAATGACACCTTCCGTTCCTTTATGAGTAGAGCTTTTAAAATGCTATTTGTCACATCTTGTCATCTTCTTATTATGTAGCATTTAAAAAATGTATACTCTTCACTTTGAAGTCTTTTAGACATCTAAAATATGACATTCTATTGATTGTGTATCCATATTCCTTTATTGCCAGTTTGAACAAATCCACATGCTTTGATTCAAAGGTAATAAATTCCTCTTATTTGAAAAAATGATGTTTATTTTTGTTCTCTCACCCTTAGCAGGTGGTTTCATTTTAGCACACTTCAGAGTTATAATTTCATGCCTATTAAAAACATTTATTATGATCTACATAGATGAATGAAACTTTTTTTTTATTAAATTCTTTGCCAAAAAATCTGTTATTTTTAAAAATGTTTTTCCTTTAAAGGGTTATTTTAGAGCATTCAGAGAGGATCTACGAGTGTGGTATTATGCAATTTTTAAGTAGGTATGAAATGGTTATTTATATGATTGTTTTTTTAAGGCATATGTATATTGTCCATTATATGCTATAAAATATTTTGAAAGTAAATTTAAAATATATTTTACATAGTTTATTTTTTGGAAAAAATATTGAAATGACATGAAATTCAGTATACTCTCAACATTAATTTTTTCTGAAATTTACCCATAGTCTACTGAACCTATTATATGGCAGATATTACTTCAGACTACACTGGTAAATGAAATACTTGGCTTTGTAGAACTTTTCTTTTAAAGGGTGAGACAATTAAAAGCTATAAACCTTAATAAAAGTTGCATAGTTTATTCAAAAATGATGAGTACAATGGGGAAAAATAAAAATTAGATCAGGGTGAGAAAAATCAAGGTTGCTAGGCAGGGGATGGGGAGGTAAGAATTTTAATAGGAAGATCAGGGTAGTTACAATGAAGCTGACAACTGAACAAACGTATGGAAAGGTGATGAATTTGCCCAGAACTATCAGCAATAAGGTCACTCCAGGCAAAGGAATTGGCTATCTTGAAGGCCATAAGGTTGGATCGTGCCTGGCATATCTGAGGAATAGCAAGGAGGCCACTGTGAGGGACTGAAGAGTAGCAGGGAAAGAGGTCACAGAGGTCACATGAGTGGCTAGATCATGTAAAAGCTTAGAAGTCATTGTAAAACTCTGGCTTTTATATTTGGAAATTTACTGTGTGATAGAATTTCTGCTAATAACTAAGAGTTCAAATGTCCATAAAATTTCAAGGATTCTTTTTCCTGTAAGACAGAATAAAGAAAAAGAGTTCGTATTTCGCATGGTGTAACAAATGCTCGGAGATCCAAGTGTAGGAAGCTATGGGAGCACAGAAGAAGGCACTAAAATCACACCAATATATTTGATGACTGTGACTATATATAAAATTGTATTTTCTAGATTTTTTTATAGTCATGGAATCACACAGTATATACTATTCATTGCCTGGCTTTTCTTTTCTCAGCATCATTACTTTGAGAATCTCCAATTGTAAATAGTTCATTTTGATGTTGAATAGTAATCTCTTAAAAGAATAGATCATAATTTGTCTTTGCTCTATTGATGGACATTGATGAACATTTCCACTGTTTTCAATTCTTAAAGCTGCTACGAAATTCATATACAAGTCCTTGTATGAACATAGGGTTTGTTTCTCTTGGTTAAATGCCTAGAAGTAAAATGGTTATTTGTGTAACTGTAACATATTTTGCATTTAAAAAATTTTCAAACTATTTTCCAAAGTGATGGTATCATGATATATGCCAACAACAGTTTAGATTTTTTGTTGCTTCTCAATCTAGCTCAGACGAAGTACAATTAGCCTTTATAATTTTAGCCATTTTAATAGATATGTAAGCATGTCTCATTATGATTTTAATTTGTATTTCTTTAATGTCTAAATGCTGAGAAATTTGTCATGTGCTTATAAGCCATCCATATCCTTTTGGTGACATGTCTCCTTCACTTCCTGGGTCTTTGTGCAAATAACATCTCATAAATGAGATATAACCACCCAACACAAAATAAAATTAACTTTCATCCCAGCATTCTCCAATGGCTTTTACCTTTCTTGTATTTCTTTGTAACACTTATCACCATCAACCATCAATGATTATTCTATTACTGGTTTATTTCCTTATTGGAGACAGAGAGAGAGAGAATTGGGAGAGGCCGCAGAGGAAGAAGAAAACACCCCACTGCCTAGAAAGCTTGCTGGGGAGTTACATCCCAGGACCCTGAGATCATGAACCAAGCCAAAGGCAGTCACTAAATGGACTGAGCCACCGAGGTGCCCCTCTATTATTGGTTTATTTCACTATTATATTTCAAAAGAATGCAAGCTCTTTGTGGTCAGGTATTTTATATGTTTTATTAATTGAAGTATTCTCAGAAAGGTAGCTGGCAGATTGTAAGGGATCATTAACTGTACTTTGTTGTTATTATTTGGCTACTTTACAGGCTTTACCTCTTACGCTAGAAGTCTATCCTTCAGATGTAAGCAATAAGAATAGAGCCCTGCTGCCTGTTCAAATGAGTAAAAAGCCTGTATTAAGTGGATATTTTAAAAGCTAAATGAATGGCTTAATAGTTGTATATAGGGGGAAAGGGAACATATTTTCCACGGTTTAGAAGTGGAGTTCTTTTATAGAGTTCTTGTACAAGCCTACACTATTGAACAATAACGGGCAGTTGTACATTACATTAAACAAAATCTTTAGTAATTTATATCCTTTTTTTGTAATTCATGACTGGATCATTTAATTCCTTAGGAGCATTATAGCATTTCAACTTTTCATGTTCAATAAACTTATTGGGGTTGCTACCTTTTTATTCAAATGGAGAAATAGTCATGATTTTATCTAAAGAAAGTGTTATTGATTGTGTTGTTTTCTAGGAATGAGTCGCACATGCTAGTTTAAAAGTTTTGTTAAATTCCCAAGTGTGTAACCGATAAAAGCCTTTTGTAGATTAGTAACTTGCTCAAAACAGAAAAGTTATGTAACACTCAATTGTTATACTATCTTTGTTTCCATCTTGCATTGTAATAACACCCATCTTAACTCTATTTAAGACAAGTCATCGCCAGATGGCTTTCTGGCATTGATTGCATGATATGAAATCTAGTATAACTAAAAGTTTTTGGTTTTAGTAGCCTATAAATCAATTTAGAAAAATATATGTATTTGAATATATGGTAAAGTTTTAAATTATTTGGCAATAATAAACTAAACTTTTTTTTGGTAAATTTTTATTTTCTAAAATTTCATTGAGCTCTTTTGCAATAAGAAACAAGTTACAAAAAATTAAGGTTTATTTACCCCAATTCAAAATTATTAGGAATATAATCATAGAGGTTGAAGTATTTAAAATATTGAACCCAAAATATTTTATTAGGTAAATTCGTGAATGCTGAGCATTCACTGTTAAAATATACTAATACTATTGATAGACTGGTAGAAGCCTAAAATCAAATATTTATTAAATATTTATATCCATATCTTTCATGGCGTGGTAATTCATTTCTCTATCATTAAATAATATTCCATTGTTTGCATGTACTACACTTTATTTGACCTTTAACCTATGGAAGGATATCTTGGTTGCTTCCAAGCTTTTGTCAGTAATGAATAAAACTACTATAGACATCTTTGTGGGTATAGATTTCATCTTCTTTGGATAAATACCAAGAACTGCTACTGCTGAATCATCTGGCAAGAATATGTTTAGTTTTGTAAGAAACTGCCAAGTTGCTTTCTATTCTTTATTCTCAATAGACATGGAAGAACATTCCCGTTGCTCCACATCCTCACCAACATTTCGTGTTCTGTTGTCAGTGTTCTGGATTCTGGGTATGTACTGGTGTCTCTTTTTTGTTTTAATTTGCATTTTCCTGATGACATATGATGTGAAGCATCTTTTTATATGCTTATTTGCAATCTGTAATATTTTAGTTTGTGAGGTATCTGCTAAGGTCTTTGGCTCATTTTTAATTAGGTTCTTCCCCCATTGTTGAGTTTTAAGGGGTCTTTGTGTCTTTTTGATTAACAGTCCTTTGCCAGATGTGTATTTTGCAAATTTTTTCTCATAGTCTGTGCTTTGCCTTTTCGTTCTCTTGGCATTGTTTCACAGAGTAGACATTTTTAAATTCAGTGCTTGTGCTTTTGTAGCTAAAGTTATTTCCAAAACCAAGGTCATTTAAATTTTCTTCTATATTACCTTCTAGATGTTTCATGTTTAGGTTTATAATCCAATCTGATTTAATTTTTGTGAAGAGTGTATGATATCTGCCTGGATTTTTTTTTATTTTTTTATTTTATTTTATTTTTATTTTATATATTTACATTTAGCTTCACCATTACTCCAGAACCATTTGTTTAAAAGATTGTATTTTGCTCTCTTGTATTGCTTTTGCTTTTATGTTAAATATAAAATATAATTGATAATATATATTCAGTTCCCTTAATCTAGTCTTTCTGTGGTATTACAATATCTTGCATACAATTATCATTATGGTAAACTTTTTAAAAAAGATTTTATTTATTTGACAGAGAGAGATCAAAAATTGGCAGAGAGACAGACAGAGAGAGAGATGAGGAGAAGCAGGCTCCCTGCTGAGCAGAGAGCCCAATATGGGACTCGTTCCCAGGCCCCTGGGATCATGACCTGAGCCAAAGGTATAGGCTTAACCCACTGAGCCACACAGGTGCCCCGTCGTTATGGTAAACTTTGAAGTCAGTCCTCAGTCTTTGTTCTCCTTCAACACTATGTTGACTATTGTGAGTCTTTGCCTCTCCATATAAACTTTAAAATAAGTTTGTTAATATTAAGCAAAATGAGACCTCAAGGATCTGAGAGAATGTCTAAGAAGTACTTGATACATCCCTTGGGTATGGTTTATTGAAGTGTCCACCTGTCTGAAAGCTGGGGAATCTAGATAAGGGAGGGAAAATTAGTTATGATAAAACATATCAACAAACATGAATAAATGTTGTAAAACTAATTGTCATGGCTCATATACAATATGACCAACAGAGGGACTATCAAAAGGAAAGCATCAGTTATGTTTATTGTGAAATTTTTTAATCAAAATAAAGCAATGAGAGGGGAAGACACAATGAGAAAATTACCATTTTTTAATCGGTAAACTTTGTACCAAATAGAATAGGTTTTATATTCTAAGTAGTATATTGAAAAGTAAAACATTGGGGTGCCTGGGTGGCTCAGTGGTTTGGGCTGCTGCCTTCGGCTCGGGTCATGATCTCAGGGTCCTGGGATCTAGCCCTGAATCGGGCTCCCTGCTCCACAGGAATCTTGCTTTCCTCTCTCTCTCTCTCTCTCTCTCTGCCTGCCTTTCTGCCTACTTGTGATCTCTGTCTGTCAAATAAATAAATAAAATATTTTAAAAAAAAAAGTAAAGAAAAGTAAAACATTAAAAAATAAAATTTTATTTTAAAAAATTATGTAATTTTTTAAAAAGGTTAAAAATAGCAGAACCATTTTTCTTATAACTGGAAAATACATTGCATATATATATATCTGTCAAAAATACTTGTTGGGCGCCTGGGTGGCTCAGTGGGTTAAAGCCTCTGCCTTCGGCTCAGGTCATGATCCCAGAATCCTTGGATCAAGTCCCACATCGGGCTCTCACCTCAACAGGCAGCCTGCTTCCCCCCTCTCACTCTGCCTGACCCTGCCTACTTGTGATCTCTGTCAAAGAAATAAATAAAATCTTTTATAAAAAAATTTAAAAAAATAACTTTCATGTCTGGAATCAGGAGCATATGGAAAAAAATAATATCTGAGGAAAATACTTCTGCCATGTTTTGTGCCTTATTAATATTTTTAAACAGTGAGGCAACTTTTAGCTTTATTGAAATACCTGCTAAGATACCAGTAGTGCCTTTTGGAGCCCTATGACTATAAAAATTACTTGCAAATATTCAAAAAGTTTACTATGGTGTCACTATTTAGGGCCACCACCAAGTATGTTTCAAAGTAAGCATAACTGTTACTCTTCCATAAGGCAAAAGGGCATGTTTTCAGGAGATCCATCTGCTGTACCAGGAGGTGAATCAAGTAATGATTTTTGTCTATAAAATAATTCACTTTTCAATCTAACATTCCTCATTCCACATTATAATAATAAAAACTAGGAGGAGACTAAAACAAATAAACAACTACAACTATAACAACCAGCTTTTCCTTCAGTGGGAAAGTAAATAGAACCTTATGATTAGCCTGAAATTTATTTTTAAATATTTTTAAGATAAGCGTTTTTGTTAGAAAACCATATATTTTATATAGCTAAGATAATAACAGGCACAGTTTTATTAACTTCTAAAAATTCTACTTATTTTTATTTATTTATTAACTCATCTCTTTATGAAGTAGAAAATGATCACACCTATTGTATCTACCCAAGTTTGTATGCTTTGGTTACTTTATGTTTGCTATTTCCTTGCTTAGTTTTTACAATATTTGATACATAATAGTATCTTTAAGTCCATCTACGGTTTCACAGAATTTGTTTGAACTTCATAAAAATGTACCATAATTTTTGCACTGTCCTTGTTTTACTTCTCTATTAACTTTCCAAGATTTATTGACATTAGAGTGTGTAGCTATCATTTATTTTTATTCCTCCATAATGCTATGTTTACAAATTTGTATTTATCTGTACTTTTAAAAATATCTTAATTATATACCATTTCTCATCTCGCGTAACACTCACCTTACTTCTACACTTATCAGTTATTATGTGACTGAAAACCACAACTCAGCAACAAGATAGCTCCATTTTTCAAAATTAAATGGCTTACCAGAATTTTTTAATTCTATCCTTTATTTGTATTAGATGACCCTTTATTCTGGTATTTGGCATTGTTCATATGGAGGAAAGCTTATAAGTTGATATTCCATAAATAGAAGGATTTATTATGATTGATTAATTATTTTCATTTAGAATGCATAGAATATGGTTGATTTAATATTTCTTTCTTACTCTCTGCCTGGAACATAGCCACTAAAAAATTAAGTTAATTACCTAGACTTTAAACTGCATATTAATAGGATAACATACAGAACTCTTCTCAGATTGGAACACCTGGGTGGCTCAGTCAGTTAAACGCCTGAGCCTTTAGCTCAGGTCAAGATCTTAGGGTCCTGGGACTCAGTTCTGCAACAGATTCCCTGCTTAGCCAGGAGTTTGCTTCTCCCTCACCCTGCTGCTCCCCCTGCTTGTGGTCTCTATCACTCTCTCTCTTACAAAAAAATAAAATTAAAAAAATAAATTCTTCTCAGATAGCTAATATAGAATATTGTCTTTGTATTTATCAAAGGGAAAGTGCCATAAAATAATTAAATTCAGACGATTTCAAGTTCATTTTTTAACCAGTAAGAAAGTACTGGAAACAAGCCAAAAATGTCTTTAATGAATTAAAGAAGTAGATTGATTTTCAATATCTTAATGTTTCTAAAATTAATTGCAAGGTTTTTATACTAGATATCAGTGTAAATATTCATTATACAAGGATATTCTAAAAATAACCCTGAGAAAACTACTTAACATATATGATGACCAAAACAAGTTTGACAAAAGTCAGTTTGGGTAAAACTTACAACACCTACCACCTGAAACTCTTGTTCTATAATTTAATTATTTTAATTTACAAAAATACAAAAATAATATATCAGAGTAAGTATAATGATAGCTTTGAAGGTATGCTCTGGTTGTGCACTGTTTACTATTTAAAGGGGAATCAAATATGTGATGCTTATGGTGTGACTGTATTAAAATTCAACAAGTTCAGAAGCATACGAGGAATAGAATAAAGACAAAAGATGACCCTTACTTATCCTAAAGATAGACAATGGTATATATGTGCTAGTTGGGGAGAGAATCCAGTCCGTAGATGGAGGATGTGGTAGTGGAAAAAAAAAGACACAACGTTTTGGTTGAACGTTTAGCACTATATTTTACAAAGTGAAATTGTGTGTTAATAGCCTTGAATAAAATCCAAAAACTATTTTCAATTCATTGAAGATTATTTAGGAAAAACTTGAAAAATACAACTTGATAAGGATTCCAATAAAAGATTCATAAGCAATACAAGTTTCAGAATTTTTAGTATATTTAACCTAAAAAGCCATTTGATTTAAATTAAAGAGAATTCTATTTACCTGCCACTTAAATAAGAGGAAATTATTTGGTTTTGTAATAAGTCAATAAAATAAATTAACATATCTTGAGAAAACAGATATGCACACTAAGTTAAAAATAATAGTGCTTAAGCTGTTCAGCAAACATTTGTAAAATTTCTTGCCATCAGCTAGCTCTGGAGTTCTGCTAGGTGAGTAAGGCCATGTATGTTACTGCTCAGAGTACTGACGCAAAGCAATTGTCCCCTTCGCATCCATTTTTTGCCGTTGATATATAATGCTATGTTGTTTAGAGATACATCGATGGCCCTACATGAAGGCCTTTTTTTGTGTGTATATGGGTGACTGTGATTTAACTTTCAAATCAGATGGCTCCTGATTTACAATGATTCAACTTATGAAATATTTGGCAATGATGTGAAAGTGAAAGTGATTCAGTAGAATCTGAACTTTGAACTTTGAATTTGGGTCTTTATAAAAAGGGCCAGTGTCATGTGGTATGGTGCCATCTTGTGATGCTGGGCAGGGGCATTGAGCCACAGCTCCCAGTCAGCTAGAAGATTACAGGGGTGAACACCTGATATTCTTACAACCATTCTATATATAACGATTCTTCTTTTTTTTAGTGTAATATTTAATAAATTGCATGTGATATTTGATACTTTGTTATAAAATAGGCTTTGCTTAAGATGATTTTGCCCAAATGCAGGCAAATGTAAGAGTTCTGAGTATGTTTAAATAAGCTTAAGGTAAGCTATGATATTTGATAGTTTAGGGGTATTAAATGCATTTTCAATTTCTTATGGGTGTCTCTGTACATAGCCCCCTTGTAAGCTGAGGAACATCTCTATATGTATATGTAGCCTTGGTATGGCTTACATATTTTGGCATGAAACATCTAGAACAGTACGTGTGCCATATAATTGTCTACAACATCAAACAAGTTTCTTGAAAACTTGTGCCAAAGGGGTTATGTCTTTAAGGATTCTTATTTCAGAAGGCTTCTCTCTCTCAAACGTAAGATTTTTCAGAAGGTAAGTGAAAATCTGACCAAACTCAACATTTTTCCATTTTCCCTAGTGAGCAAAGATAGCTAAAATCTATCTGCCATTTTCAACACTGTACTCAACGACTGTAATTCTAATTTAAGAACAGATTATTTATACAAAACCACATGTTGGCCTAATCTTACACAATATTCATAAATCTCACTCAGAGCCTTGGACACTTTTATTTGTTGAGTCTATATGGTACTACGGACATTCATCTTTTTTGACCTCATAGCTTCATGTATGTCTATACTTTTGAAAATACATGCATCATAGTTCCATTGTAAAATGTATGGGTTATAAAATGTGCTATGCTATCAAAATGGTAATAAGAACATACAAATGACCTGATGTAATGAACTGGACCAGATTGCCAGATATCACATTTCATACCAGAAAGATTCAGTGGTAAGTTTTAAAATGGCCAGCTACACTTCGACTGCATTATAACTCATTTAACTTCTTTCTTTGTGTACAGTATTATACATTAGTCAGTACTATAGTAAATAAGTACTTTGGACAGATGTAAATATGCTGTAATAAAAAATGTTTTTCTTCTTTCTTTTAGACCTTTTTACTTGTAAGACGAGCCCCAAATACCATGCCTCCCCCAAAATAATTTGCAATCCAAATTTATCTCTAAAAGAATTTATTGCACAGAAAAAAAATATATATATATACACTTACAGTAGACATGTTCAAGAATAGTTACACAACAGCAGGGCCCTAAAGGTAAGCAGTATAGTTGTTTGTTTTGTTTTCTTTTTTCTTTAAAAAGAAAGAGGTTATGTGAAATATTGGAATTTTATTTCGAGGCCTAGTATTTCAAGACAGTTAACTACACTTACGGTGTCAACAGCCTCTTGTTGGCAGTATGATTTTATTGGCTCCATGGAATAACAGCAAGAATTTACTATTGCTTCTTTCTTTATGACACACACAGAAAAAAAAAATTGACACATTTGCTCAAGACCAACCAGAATCATTTTAACCTATCAAAATGGATGGGAGGCCTTCACTGCCAAAGTCACTGCTGGGTTTTCACAATTCCTTGCAGACAATCTGCTACTCCCATTATGATAAAGGAGAGAAGAGTCATAATCAGGGAAGAAAGCTGGATTAATACTTGGAATTATCATTGAATTATTTAGCCTGCTGTAGGATTATTATTATTACTGTCATTTGATAATTTTCTCTCATTTTATTAAACACAACTGTGAGTAATTACCCTACCTAATATTTCTCTGTATTGGCTGACTAGCTAGCAAACATTCATGAAAATATCCATTAGCCACACGTATAAAATCCTGCATTATGATGCTGTTGAATCAGAACATACCACTACCTGATCCTGTAGCTCTTTGATGATTTGCAAATCAATTAATTCTATGTTTGTTGGATTTTTCCCCTACAATTAGAAAATTTATAATAGAGGCCATGAACATTATTAGTTTTACCATTTTAAACCAGCAATCACACTTTTTTTTTTACAACAAAAGCAGAAATATAAACACACACATTTGGATCAGGTTTCTGTTAGTCTGTCTGGACTTCAAAATCCTATTCGTCAAGATAATGCACACCAAAGTTCTGGAGTAAACAAGAAATTAGATGGCACCTGAACACTTGGTTAAATTTCTCCAAAGGACTATGCAACTTATTTCTTACATTATGACATTGTTTTACAAAGATCCACACTTTTATAATGTTAGTATTTTTAATAATCAATAAAGTCAATTAATCATGATTAAAAATCAAACTGAAAAATTTCTACTTTTTGCTTTTGCCCCCTCCATTTAGAACTTATTTATAGCCTGATAATTCAAAGGTCCCTATGTTTATGAAAATCTGGACAGAAATAGCTCTAATATCCCATTCAGAACTTGATATTAATCTAAGTCTTTTGGCTCCATTTATCCTGAGAGCAAAGTGTAGGACAAAGGATTTGAGTACTGTTAGTTTATCTGGGAGATTATCCAAGGTAGAAAAGAATGGGAAAGTGATACAGTGAAGAAGCAACTTTGTCAAAGAGGTACATTGTTGATATAATTGTTGTGGATAGAAAATGAAGGCTTGCTTTTACTGAAAGGTCCTGAGAAACTTCTTTAAGTTGTCCTCATGAAGACCTGAAAACTGACAATTTTATCTATGGTTCTTATTTCCACTTCACTGAGAGCTGTCCTCAGAGGACATTAACTCTCCTACAATTTTGGGTTGTGTTGGACACATTCTAAAATGAGAGATAGAGCATGAGATGCTATCAGTGTTAAGTAACTGCAATTTCCCGTGGAACTATCCACCACAGGTTTGGCTATAATCAGGTGTTGGGCCTTGATATCAGCGGGATTTTGGGCAGTATCATTTTAGGTTAATCATTACATATGAAATTTCCAAAAACTTCAACTGATGAAACTTTGATTATTAATCTATAAATATAACAATAAATCTACAGTATTCAAATTATTTTCATAGAAATACACAGACAAAGCATCAATTGATTAATATTTAAATGTTACAAAATACTGAACTGAAAGAATTTGGTCATATAAGAACGTGTAACAAGTAGAACGTAGGTTTAGGTTAGAACTCAGGATGCATTTGAGACTCAGTTAAGAAATTGAATGGAGGGACGCCTGGGTGGCTCAGAGGGTTAAGCCACTGTCTTCGGCTCAGGTCATGATCCCAGGGTCCTGGGACAGAGCCCCAAATCAGGCTCTCTGCTCAGCAGGGAGCCTGCTTCCTCCTCTCTCTCTCTGCCTGCCTCTCTGCCTGCTTGTCATCTCTCTCTGTCAAATAAATAAATAAAATCTTAAAAAAAAGAAATTGAATGGATGTCTGACTATCTTATAGGTTTGCTAAAAATCAGTGACTTTGTGTTCACGTGTGGCTATGCAGGAATTTTTAACTTTCTCTAAGAAGTTATTAGATTTGATTATATAATGGCAGTAAAGGATGGGGAAAAGCAAAGTACAAACCCCATAAAGACAAAGACACTGAGTATGAGAAAAGAGTAATAGATAAGAAGAATCAATGCATTTGAGGAAAATGGGAATTGAAATACACAGTGATTGTTCATTTTTTTAGATGCAGAAAACAAAACTAGCTTGCAAGAAGGAAATAACAGAAGTCCTGTTGTGATGTGAGACAGAATCCTGGAAAAGGCAGTAACGTGGAATAAAGGAGTAGGGAGAAAATATCAGGTAATTTGGATAGGAAGGAGTTAGGAGGTAATTGCTTGATAAATTTTATATGGCCCACTTAAATGCACAGATTTCTCTTCTTTAATTTATATGGAGAACAGGGTGTCCTTTCTCTTCCCTTTCAGAGCACCAGAGGTGTACTCTTTCAGACTGAAAACCTGAAAAGCTCAGGACTCAGTTGCTTAAGCACAGCTGAGAGAACATATTTCAATTAAGATTTACATTTTGCTGTATGTAGTAGACTGTCAAAAGTGGTTTTTTGGCCATATTTTTTCATTTAACAAAAGACTACAGAGAGTGTTTTCTGGTGTTGGTTTAGAGTGTCCATCCCTCTGAACAGATTTTTCTCTCAACGTCTGGGGCAAGAAATCAATTGTTACATATGTATTCACTAAAAAAGCAGCTGGAAGATGCTGAGCACTGTGGCCCATGAGATCAAGGCACCAGCACACACTTGTGAGTGGTGAGCTCCCAAGGCTGGAGGAAAATTCTAGAATAAAGTGCTCATTAGAGAGCCATACCTTTTCTCCTGTTTCCTTACCTCTCTGCAGTACCCTCTTGTATCCACAGCATTGGAAATGCTTTTAGCAACACACCACACTGAATCACCACCAATTATGTGATTCTCTTGGTGGAAAACCAAACACTGTGTAAAAACTGTGGTTTTCTAGTTCATGTTTCTGGATGGAAAATAATTCAGAATAAGCTGATAGGAGTAGCCAAGAGAGATTTAATCTTCTGTTTGGAAAAGGGCTTCTATATAAGTGAGTAGAGGAACCTTTAAGAATTATTCATGTTTAGGGGCACCTGGGTGGCTCAGCGGGTTAAGCTTCTGCCTTTAGCTCAGGTCATGATCTCAGGGTCCAGGGATCAAGCCCCACATCAGGTTCTCTGCTCAGCGGGGAACCTTTTTCCCCCTCCCTCTTTCTGCCTGTCTCTGCCTACTTGTGATCTCTGTCAAATAAATAAATAAAGATTTTTTTAAAAAATACTTATTCATGTTTACATATATGCACCAGAATGCTATGTCCCTTGTCAAATAGGCTTCAAATCAACAAAAATGATAATATTTTACTTAATAAGTTTTTTAATTCCTCTATTAACATTTTGGAATACATCATTTTAATGCACATCTGCAAATTTGTAATCACTTCATGTGAGACAGGGAATGCTTAAAAAGGCAACCAGGGGCACCGGGGTGGCTCAGTGGGTTAAGCCTCTGCCTTTGGCTCAGGTCATGATTTCAAAGTACTGGGATCGAGCCTTGCATCAGTCTCTCTGCTCAGCTGGGAGCCTGAATCTCTCTCTCTCTTTCTGCCTGCCTCTCTGCCTGCTTGTGATCTCTCTCTGCGTCATATAAATGAATACAATCTTTAAAAAAAAAAAAAGGCAACCAAAAAACATTTACAGTTTTGGACAGGAGTTTCCCTTACGTTTGGATAAGGATGCAAATTCAACTTCATAATAAATTACACTGCATCATAAAGATTAAATGCACTCAGGGATCGCGTTCTCTCCTCCCTCCACTCTATTGTACACACAGCTGCCCAACTAATCTTCCAAAAACACACATTTTCATGTGCTGCTTTTCAAAACTAGCTTCCTGGCTTCCTGTTGCCTGAAAAAATAGTCTCAAATGCTTTTGTCTGGCATTCAGGGCTCTCTAGGATGGGCACTCTGGCCAACACATCACTGCTCGTTTGTTCCACCACACACAAGTGGATCTCGGGCTAGTTATTCAGAGACCCACCTCCTCACGACCCAGTAAAGGTCTCGTGCATCTACTAAACTCACGGCTCACTCAGTGATGTTCTCAAAGGCCATTAGTGGGTGACATGCCACTGCTAGAGTCAGGAACCAGTGTGAAGTTGCCGCTGACTAAGTGCATGGACTGAAAGCGGGAACGTTGATTCTCCAGGAGAAAACTGAGGCATTGTTATGAGAAGGCAGATGGCAAAACTACCCAGGTCCCCTATGACTGCTTTAACACACTCTGGACAAAATTGAAGGAGACAAGTGAACGTATTAACTCCCACTTAGGCTGTAGAAGGCAAATGCGACCGAGGGAAGGCGTTATCTTCTTCTGGAACAAACCACTTAGCTTCAGCTACTTTTATAAATAGATCAGACCCTGTCCAGGAGCCCACTTAGCTGGGTTCATTTGTATACAATGTCCATACCCTCAGGAATATTAACACTTTATCTCAGATTGCATTAATTTAAATAAAACTTAACAAAAATGGTGTGAAATGAACAAAAACACCATATTCTGTGATGAATCAAATGAAATACATTTTCAGTTGCTGTTTTCCCCATTTAAAGATAAAATTTCTGATAACTGTCATTATTTGTGAAAAGACACAAGACCAACAGTTTGTGTGCATGTGTGTTTTGGTTTTCGGTTTCTGGTTTTTTTCTTCCCCTTAAGGCTATAGCCATATTGTCACTAATAAAGATCTCAAATTTGCCTGGAAGTTTTCATGGCAAATTGTCAGTCTGAGGGAAGTCACCAACCAGCCAAATGGCTTTATACATCATCAGTGCCTTTCTTCCACACACATTCTCTTCCTGGTTTAGACATTAGTTACCCTGGTTCTACAATGACACAGTATTTGCATCTCTCTCCTGTCCATAACTCCTAAAAGTTGGGGACCTCTCACTTTGGTTTCCCCAGAGCATGACATTTTATTTGGTGCTTAGGGGGCAATGGGCAGTTCAAGAAGTATGTTAATACTATCACTCAATGTCTTGATCCATGCTATGCACCAACAGTGTAGTAAATATCGTTCATTTCTTGTAACAAAGGCAGTAGGAACTTCTCCCAAGGGACGGAATTCCAAGGACAGAATGAAGGCAGGAGGGGAGCTGGTCTATTTGGACCTACTTTGTGAGAGACACTGGTTTAGGTATTTATATGTATACATTATACCACTGAACTGTCACAATCCTGCAAATTCTTACATGCTTGGGTTTCTATGTAGCAAGTTTAGCAAGACACCCAAATTCACAGTGACAGGCCCGTGAGTCAAATCCAGCATGCTTGACTCCATGATTGTCAAGTCCACTAGCCCCATATATCATGAATCTGAGATTCATGAGTGTGTAGGTGCTATCAGGAAATGTCAAAAATGCCCATTTCAGGGACACATGGATGGCTCAGTTGGTTAATTGTCTACCTCCAGATCAGGTCATAATCCCAGCATCCTGGGATCGAGTCCCCCATCAGGCTTCTTGCTTACCAGGAGCCTGCTTCCCACTCTGCCTGCCTCTCCCTCTGCTTGTGCTATCTCTCTGACAAATGAATAAATTAAATCTTTTGTAAAAATCTTGTTAAAAAGGCCCATTTTAAAGAATGTTTTAAAACATTGTTTGGACAGCAATAGAAGCGAAAGCAGAAAGACATAATGTAACGACAGATAGTTTATGTGGGAGCCCTTTGGGTACTCTGGTGGATGAATGTTTTTAAATTAGTTTTTCGTGGACATGGGGAGTTAGAGAGGAGAAGGAAGGTGGGAGAAATTGGAAGGGAAGCTGAACCATGAGAGACTATGGACTCTGAAAAACAATCTGAGGGTTTTGAAGGGGTGGGGGTTTGGGAGGTTGGGGTACCAGGTGGTGGGTATTATAGAGGGCACTGCTTGCATGGAGCACTGGGTGTGGTGCAAAAAGAATGAATACGGTTATGCTGAAAATCAATAAAAAATAAATTTAAAAAAATTAGTTTTTTGTAAACTGCAAAAAAAGAAAAGCACTCCCATTTATAGCGTACACTTTATGGTTCACAAAGCACGTGCCAACAATAAAAATAATGAGGGGTTACCGTTACAATTCATAGAAAAGGAGGTACAGGGAAACTGAATGAAAGGGAATAACAAAGTAGGTTCAGAAGTCCATCTTCCTTGTAAAAAAAATTAACCTGAAAGTGCGTTTCTGCCACCTCTCTCCTGTTTGATCTGATAAAGAATGACCACGATACAGGAATTATAGTTAAAGGTTTTGAAAAGCATAATAGCTTTATACCAACACTTGAGCTTTTATTTTTTTATTTACGTATTTATGGCTAACAAGATAGCTCGATTTGATATGCGGTTCCTGACAACCAACCTCAGAAGTAATTCCATCTTCATGAGAAGTCAGAAAGAACCACAAACCAAACCTCAAAATAGATTCAAAGAGAAAATAGTCTTAAAAAAATTTCTCTTCCTAAAGCCTCTCCATTCGGCTCAGGTCATGATCCTAGGGTCCTGGGATTGAGCCCCATGTCTGGCTCTCTGCTCAGCGGGGAGCCTGCTTCCACTTCTCTCTGTGCCTGCTCTCTGCCTACTTGTGATCTATGTCTGTAAAATAAATAAATAAAATCTAAAAAAAAAAAAATTTCCCTTCCTATCAGAAGCAGACCAAACCACTAACAAATTCCCCAGAAAGCTTCATCTAAAAGGTTGTACTTTCTTCAGACACCCAGCAGGACCTTCTTCTCTGGGCCTGGTATTTCTTCAATGGCCTATTCCAGAGAATAAGACACTAAATTACTGAGCGCCATGGGCCTCAGAACCACGAAAGAGATGATTAGAGGGACAAAGCAGGCCTCTGGTCACCAAGAGGGTATGTAAATGTTTGCTGCTTTTCTGCATTTTTCAAAGCTGAGTTTTTAGCTGGAGGCCGTTCCTTTATGATAAATTGCTGATACCGTATAGTAAAAGCCATTATATGATCTTTTACAAACCATTTCCTATCTTTGCATTCTCATGTGCCAAGACAGACACGGATTATATAAATCCCTGAAGAGAGTGCTATTGCATTTAAATTGCCTGTAACCTTCGTGCAATAGATTTATGGTTGATGATAGATTTAGTTAAGAGATAACTGTTTTAAATATTTATTCTCAGTAAAGGATTTCAACCTATGCTCATTTAAGTAAGTTGGTGCATAATCCCTTTTCTATGAAACCATAGTGCAAGGACCAATGCCGCGCTTCCGCGAGAACCCCAAGCTCTTTTTCTGGAATGGCCATATGCCTATGTACCAGGCATCCTCTTTTCACTCGCTTTGTGGAGCACCTACCATGGAGGTCATATAATAACCAATGACCAAAAAACAAACAAAAAACCCAAACATCCAGGTTGAAGTTATTCGCACCTGCCATCATGCAAATGCAGACCCTGCCTAAGGGATTCTCAGTTTTTCCGCCCCCCCTCCCCCACCCTCCCCTGGCTCTTCCACTCTCCACATTCACATGCCTTCTGGCCTGGCTTTCCTCTCCTCATTGTCACTTTTATTAAATGGTTTTTTTCTGCATGTTGTCCCACAGAGCGATTTCATGAATGAATATACAGGAAACTGAGTCGGAGCCCACCTGTGAGAGCCCACCTGTGGAGGCCTTTCATTAGAATGGTCTCTGGTTCTAGCCTCAGTTCAGAATACTGCGTGTACCTGAGGACCGAGTCCAGATGTTTCTTTCATCTCTGACTTGTATTTGAAATCCTAATGTCACTATGACCTGGGAAGCCGACGTCCACAGCATCTTCACCTGAAATTCCACTAGAGCTCCCATTTACCTAGTGCCCAGCCTGAGTCTGTTTTCCACTACTGTCAGGGTTCTAGAAGTTCATGCACTGCCCACCACTGACAGTAGGGGCATCTCTCTGTCCAGATTTTCCCTTTACATAAGGAGGTCAGATACAGGAGATTAGGGCCCACTCTAAGGACCTCACTGTAATGTGATTGCATCTGTAAGGACTCTAGTTCCAAATAAGTTCACGTTCTGTGGTACCAGAGATAAGGACAGCAGCAAGGTTTCTGGGGGAAATGTAGGTCAGCTCTTAACAGTCCACTCTAGGCTCCCCAAATTCGTGTCCTTCCCGTGTGCAAAATACTTTCACCCAATGCCCTCCAAAACACTAATCATCCCAGAATCAACTCAAAATCTGAAATCTCATCTGTCCTCCTCCACTGAAAGACCCTGATCTCACCCAGACCATGGGACCTGAGGACTGCATCCAGAAGCCACAGTCTCCTGGTAAAGCTGCCCATCAGGTCCTCATATCACCCTCATTCGTCCCAGCAGCTGAGGGCCTACAGTTCCCAGAGACAGTTTCTCAGAGGAAGTTTGAAGACACCTTAGAGGACGTTGTTTGGGAGTGGATGAAGCGGGAAGGGGGTCAGAGCCTCCTGCCATTCGCAGGGCACCCAGAACCCAGAGGGTGAGGCCTTGGGTGCTTTCTAGTGACAGATTCAAGGCAATTTTTCGACTTTGGGACTTCAGAGCTAACTTAGTTTTCATTTGTGATTATTATTTTTGTGGGGGGGCCATAGCATTTCATTTGACTTATGGCTGTTTTCACTCCCGGTTCTGAAGAAGCCCCTAAATCCTAAACCTGTTGAGGACTCCGAAAGCTCTCAGAGCAGCAGTACTGGGGGACAGTGTGGACACATGGTTTGGTTTCTCCTCTGGCCTGATTATGCAGCAGCCCCGCTCTGTCCTCCTCAGACTTCAGAGCAATAGCTGAATAAGTGGAGAAAGGACCAGGGGGTCAGGAAGGTGGCCACCGAAGAGTGACTTCTCTGGAGGGTGGCTGAGCTAGCGAGTGAGCGTGTTAGTCCAGCTCTGCCTGCAGTCTGGATGGAGCTGAACAGGGGCCAGCGAAGGGGAGGAGGAGCAGAGAGCGGGGACAAAGGGACCAAAGAGGAGATTCAGACGAAGGGAAGTAATTGTGAGGAGAGAAGAAACTCTAGAAGACAGGCATGTAAGAAAGGAAAAGGGATGAATTGGGCATCAGGAAAGGGCACCACCAGGGATGGAGAGAGGGGAAGGGAAGAGGGAGGGAGGGAGGAAAGGGGAAAAGAAGAAGGGAGGAGTCAGCAGGCCAGGGCTCCCCCTGAATCTGAAGAAGAGGTGGCTGGTCCAGCTTGTCAAACAGGATGCTCACTCTTTGGTCCCAGTTTCTGCTCCCAGTGCTACTGGGCTTTGCAAGGAAGGCAGGAAGTCCCCTGGGACCCACTGGAGCCCACTGGAGCCCACTGGAGCCCACAGGAGGGTGCGAGAGGTAAGATGCCACCTGGTCCTGTCCTGAGCTGCTCCCAGCTGCTAGCCTCACCACATGGTGCAAGAGGTACCCCAGAACAAAGGACACAGCCCTGCATGTCTGCCGGTGGCCCTGGGCACTTAGCTCATCGCAGTGAACCACACAGCCTCCACAACCCAGGCTTTCAAAGCCTGCTTCTTCGTTCCTGGCTTTCATGTCTGTATGAACATGAGCCAGATCTAACTCATCTCCGACAGACAATTCTGACTCACCCCGTGTCAGATTTTTATTAGTGGCTGTGATAGAGTAAGATAGCAATGCTCCAACAAACGGACTATTTCCTCCCACGTGACCTCAAAAGTCTTATACATTTTCTTAGCGAAAAAATCTTGTCTCCTTCCATTAAGCTCATAATGTGGTCTAATAGTATACATGTGCCTTCGTTAGATGCGAAGCGATACAGAGGTCCTTTTTTTTTTTTTAATTTTATAAGGTAAAGCCAGTGAACACATCTAACTTGACGAATACGTCTCTAAAATGTCAATCCAGGCAAAGCTTTTTCTGCCTACAGTTTGGAGGCTACGTGGTGACATTTTAAAAACGCTGTCAGTCCCTCAGTGAGGCTTTAGAAGCTAGCCAGGGCTTACTACGTGCCAGGCACTGTGTCAGGTGTTGGAGCTAAATGGATGGAGAGCTTGGAGGCAGGCTGGGGAGGGACATCCGTGACACAACCACAGCTAGAAACGGAGGCCAGTGCTAGAAAAGAGAGAGCAGGCTGCATGGAGAGTGTGTACCATGGGGCTTGTGAGCTCACGAATAAGTGGGAGTAACTGGAGTGGTGAGATGGGGGAGAGGAAGAGGGTCTTCCCATCAATGGGAATCACGTGTGCTTGGAGGCAGGCACCATGAGGGGTCTCCACAGGAAGAGGGAGGCAGCGTGGTTGAAGGGCAGAAAGACAGGGCAGAACAGGCATCAGTCAATTGGAAGGGTAAGAAGAGACGGATGGGAGGATTATGGATGCCTTTGGAGGACTGAGAATTTGTTAGAAGATCAGTGCAGTTTTCTATGGAGACAAATGCCAGGAACTGATAGGTCTTTGAAAGGTCACTCTGGCTGCCTTTTGGCAAAGGGGTTGGTAAAAGGCACGTGCAGGTGTGAACACACCAGGTGGGAGGTGAGTGCAGGAAATCAGGTGAGGGAGCATGGGAACTTGGTCCGGGGGTATATAAGGGAAAATAGCCTTTAATGAGTTCCACAAATTGGCACCAGCTGTAGCTTCATTACAGCCCTGGAAGGAGTAGGTGGGTGTGTCCTGGAGGTTACAGAAATTACATGAGAAATGGAAGTCTTTTTAGATCTTTTTTCCAACTAGAGGAACTCTCACCTTATTGATAGAATTCCAGAGTGGGAACGGATGGACATGAGGACATCTTTGAAATGTCTGAATATGTTCTTCGACATCTTTGCAAGTGACGAGGAGACCTTGACCTTAGGAGGCCTCGGCCTTCTTTGTAGCCAAGAAGATTTCACCTACAGATTTGGGTTCTCCCTTTTAAAGTCAAGAAGACAGTCCTTCCAAAGGACACCTCCTATCATTTTAGGCTCTCATCATACCACACTTGCTGGGATCTCCAAGACCCTCTGTTCCAGGTTGTGAGTATCCACTTTGGCCACGCTGGTCTTGCCAAGAACACCACCACAGGAAATCTAGAGCCTGTAGTGCTATTAATAACATCATCTAAGACTGTCTTTGCTGCCCTCATGGCCTCTTCCCACCATGACTCACTGAAGCTCTTTACACGTTGTATCCATTAAGCTATAGTTCCCAAAGCTCATCTTCTCTAGTGCCATTAATTTTTAGGGGACCAGGCAAACCTTAAACTTGTCCCCCTTAATTAGATCCCTGTGCCCCCACAATCTCTTTGAATGCCTTTCACCATGATCCTTGAATGAGCTCTGAGACCACTGCTGCACTGCTGGTACCTAACACTTCTTGGCACCTTGTCTGTTAGTTCTTGGAAGAGGAGGTGGCTATGGAGGTGAGTGGGCATGGGAGTGGGAGGATTTCTCCCTTCACTTCCTTTTTTGTTTTTTCAAATAATGGGTTTTGAGGGGGAGGGAAAGGTTAACCAATTTATTTTCCATCTCCCATTGATAAAATGTTTACCACTCCCCATTGAAAGAATTTAGATCTTTCTTTAGAATCTCCAGGAAAATCTCCCAAACCCAGCCCACCACCATGTGGATTCAGCCATCTTCTGATTCACCTCCAGATTGTATCCTCCTAACTGCTCAAGCCACAGATTAAGGGTGAAATGTTCAATGCCCAAGCAATTAAGTGGGGAACACGTTTATCTAAACAATTGCATGCAGCTCTGTATCTGCATACAGGGGGTCTCTCCCAAGCCTTTCCAACCTCAGCAAAACAAGAAAAAGCCCCAGCGACCTGGGGGTATATATCATTCATTCATTCCTGTGTTCAACACTCATGGCGGATCGCCACCGAGACAGTGGGAGAGCAAGGACAGGAGCAATCCCGGAGGCTGAAGTCTGAGGAGGATTTCAAATTCAAGTCAGAGATGAAAGAAACATCTGGACTCGGTCCTCAGGTACAGGCAGTATTCTGAACTGAGGCTAGAACCAGAGACCATTCTAATGAAAGGCCTCCACAGGTGGGCTACGACTCAGTTTCCTGTATGTATATTCATTCATGAAATCGCTCTGCGGGTCAACATGCAGAACAAAACCATTTAATAAAAGTGACAATGAGGAGAGGAAAGGGAGGCCAGAAGGCATGTGAATGTGGAAAGGAAGAGCCAGGGGAGGAGGGGGGGGCGGAAAAACTGAGAATCCCTCCCTGTGCTCCTTGCTGCCAGGGAGGTCTGAGGGACTAGTTTCTACCTGGGATCCCAAGTCCAGTACAAAAGTGGCGGGGCCACAGCTCGGGATGAGGGAAGGGGGTCCTCGGCACACGTGCCTGAAGGGGGCTATTGCGCTCGCTGCGGGGGGCACCTCGCCTGGCTCCATCCCCGGCCCGACCCCGTGGGGACCCGGGTGTGGCGCGTCGTCCGGGGTGGTCCCGCTGCCCCGGTGGTCGCGGGAGGCTGGGTCCCGACACCCCCGCGAGCTCGCGGCCCGCGCTTTCTGCTCCAGGTGAGGGCGCAGCGCGGTGTCACTTTACCTGCTCGCAGAGGGTCGTCCTGAGAAGCCATGGGGCAGGGCGGGGCAGCGGGCCGTGGGAGCGGGACAGCGCGGCCTCAGGAGCTGGGCTGGAGCGCGGGAGTGCGGGTGTCCTGCAGTGCGGACTGGGCTGCAGCAGAGCACAGCGGAGCTGCGCGCCCCTCCTCCGCCAGCTCCTCCACCTCCTCTCAGACTCTCCGCTGCGTCCTCCGCGAGCTCACTCCCGGATTCTGCAATTAGCAAAGCCCCTTCTCCGGACCGCCCACGCCCTCGCCCACCTCCCCTTCCGTCCTGAGGCGTGGGCCCGGGGCACGGGCACCGGGAAAGCCCGGGGGGCTTGCGAGGGTGGCCAGCGCCAGCGCTGAGCGGCCTTTTAGCCTGGCTCCCCGAGCGGGTGTCCACCTGTTGCCTGGCTGCAAAAAGATCATCAGCCCTAAACCCGGGCTGCACTCTCGGGTCACTTCGCTGGCTTCCTGATTGTGCCCAAAGCGGGGAACCAGCTTCCCCAGCACAGGCCTGGGCTGAGATGCTTGCCCGCCATCTGTTTAAGCAGTCTCCTCCTCTCCAGGCAGGGTCCGCCATTGCATGATGGCACCCACGAATCACTTAGACCTGGATGTTTTGGTTTTTTGTTTCTTTTTTGGTTATTGGTTATTCCATGACCTCCATGGTAGGTGATCCACAAAGGGAGTGAAAAGAGGACGCCTGATGCATACGCATATGGCCATTCTAGAAAAAGAGCTTGGGGTTCTCTGGGAAGAGCGGCATTGGTCCTTGCACTATGGTTTTGCTGCATCAAAGAGTTCCTTCTTCTTCAAATATAAATATATAAATATATTGATCAAGTCACTCGCATGTCTTAGGAGAATGTCATACCTTTAGTAGCAAACTTGAAATCTTGGACATTGGTTTTGATTTTTGTTTTGGTTTGATTTGGTTTGGTTTTTGTAATTTTAAAAATCCCTCCAGCCCTTGGCTGTGTCTGACCTGAGTGCTTTCTGCTGTTTCTGCAACAAAACTGTCAGGGCAGCGAAAACTCTCATTGTTTACAGTGGCGCCCCCTTCTGAACAGTTTGTTAATAAAAAGCTTTTTTTTTTTTTTTGGCTATTGTAAATGTGAAACAACAATGAGGTATTTCAAAGAGGTGAACCACAGATAAATTTCTCTAAGGGTGGGGTGAGGGTTACTCAAAAAGGAACTTGACAAGGCTTTTAAAGATACCGACAATCATTATAACATAACGTGACTGACTGTTACCGTGCTCTTAACCTGGCAAACACTTGTTGGCTTCCAAGAAAGACGAACATAGTTGAGATGGTTCTAGCGGCCTTCTAGCACAGGGTCTCATGAGGCAGGGATTCTAGCCACTGGCTGTGCAAGGCATGAGGCCTGTTAGTGATTCTATTTTTTCTTCTGCAGAATGGGTCTTTCTGCATTCCAGGTCCTTTCTACCCCAATAAATAATGCGGCGATTCTCTCAGTGAGTTGTACTTTGGGTTTAAACAGCCAACTGTCTCTTAGAAAGGACTTTTGTTTAAAGTCCTTTAAAAAAAAAAGTCCTTTCAAAAAAAATTCTTTTTTTAATTTTTATTTTTTAATCCCATATGTTTACTCTGATCCTGGAACTTTGTCATTTTGACCTTATCTGCTGATTAAAATATTCTTCATCATCAGCACCTACTGCTCTCCTCTCCTGGTGGTCTCTCCGGAAGGGGTCTTCTCTAGCTCTTCTAGCAGAGGATGGGCACTTCCCCTCTACCCCTGTTGCCAGACCAACCTTACCTATCCTGCAGGGTCAGGTCGGCCTGGCCTTTTATCTGTTGTTCTCTTCTGAGTGGTTAGTTTTTCATAGATACCGTGCTTTGCTTTTGTCAGGATTTACCCTGGACTATCAAAACCCTTATCTTGTGCCAGTGAATCCTAAGAAACAGACCTGATGAGAGAACCAGGAACTCGAACGGATCATATTTATCCTGAATGTTCCGTCCAAAATGAAGAATATATTTCTGAGGAGCCTCAAGATGTCTTAGAAGGGAAGTTTCACCAACTCTGTCACGTAGGGGCATCCATTCTGATTCTGTGTCAATGTTCCTACTTTCCCAGCTAGTAATTCCCTTCCTCAGAAAGCCCACTCTCAACCGTTTCCTCTCTCAAAGGCAGTTGCTCTTCGAGTCTGCACATGGAACTTGGGGCCTGCTTGTCGTTGGCTACTGCCCTCTGTACCTTGGGTCTAACAGCTTCGGGGCATCAAGATGAAATCGTCTCTTGTTCTAAGACTTAATATAGTTTGGGGCACATGGTAAGCAATAATCACTTTTTTAGTTGATCCAAGTGTTCGACCTTTCTTAATTATTCTAGTACCACAGTTTACTTGTTCTAAGATTTGTCCTCCCCCCCCCATTCTAATAACTCTTGCACTTGATGACATATCCTAGTTTAACTGACAGCATTTCTCTTTCTTAGTCGAACATAAACTATAGTGCATCTTACCCTTGATGAAAGCTAGGTTGCAATTAAATACTCTATGATGGTGACGATTCTGATATTTGAAATTTTCCGGTAGCTCCCTGTGCCCCCACAGTGTAGTACCTCACCTTCTCGGCATAGTATACAAACCAGCTCACCCCCAGTGTTAACCCCGGGGCTCAGCCTCCATCCCCAGGTGATGCTGCCAGATCAGCTGCCCGTTGTCCTGAACTTGCTGTAGATTCCCGAATGCACTGTGCTGCCTCCTGGCACTTTGAAAGTGACACACTCATCCCCATTCTTCGCTTTGCCCTTGTCTATCACCTCCCCTCAAAATCTGTTCCTAAGTGCCTTTTCCCAGCTCCAGCCTACCCTTGGCAGTCTTTTATCTCCCTGTGGTAAAACCTGTCACACTGCACCATGGACATGCCCGTTGTCCCCCTGAGAAGAGAAAAGGGACAGTGAGGGCCCCCCAGCATTTGCAGCTCTAGTGCAGAGCCCCATGCCTGCCTTGCAGGAAATGCCAGATCATGAAGACAAACGGAGATCATCCTCTGGCTAAAACCAGCTCTTCTTTGCCTACCGCAGGATCTGGATCAATACAGAGCAGCCCGTTATTATTGCTGTTTTTCTAGGGACTTTTTACCCATATATTTCCCAGGTCTTGACTCTTTTTGTAGCACTTTAATTCAGGCTTCAACCACTTCCTAGTCAGATCAGGTGAAATCATTTTCCTTCCCATAGCCTCGGTGTATTTCACACCTAGTAAATCTTTTTTGAAAGAGCTTATTTACCCATTTGACAGATCAAAAGTAGGTAGAGAGGCAGGCAGAGAGAGGGGTGGGGGAGCAGGCTCCCCGCTGAGCAGAGAGCCCGATGTGGGGCTCCATCCCAGGACCCTGAAATCATGACCTGAGCCGAAGGCAGAGGCCTAAACCACTGAGCCACCCAGGAGCCCCCATATCTCGTAATTTTTAATCAACGTGCAAAAAGTATTGTACATATTGATGAAGTTCAAACAAATTCTGTGAAACCGTAGATGGACTTAAAGATACTATTATGTATCAAATATTGTAAAAATTAAGCAAGGAAATAGCAAACATAAAATAACCAAAGCATACAAACTTGGGTAGATACAATAGGTGTGATCATGTTCTACTTCATAAAGAGATGAGTTAATAGATAAATAGAAGTAACTAGACTTTTTAGACGTTAATAAAACTTTGCCTGTTATTTCTTAGCTATATAAAATATATGGTTTTCTAACAAAAACGCTTATCTTAAAAATATTTAAAAATAAATTTCAGGCTACTCATAAGGTTCTATTTACTTTTCCACTGAAGGAAAAGCTGGTTGTTGTAGTTGTAGTTGTTTGTTTGTTTTAGTCTCCTCCTAGTTTTTATTATTATAATGTGGAATGAGGAATGTTAAATTGAAAAGTGAATTATTTTATAGACAAAATTCATTACTTGATTCACTTCCTGGTACAGCAGATGGAACTCCTGAAAACATGCCCTTTTGCCTTACAGAAGTGTAACAGTTATGCTTACTTCTGAAACATGCTTGGTGGTGGCCCTAAATAGTGACACCATACTAAACATTTTGAATATTTGCAATTACTTTTTATAGTCATAGGGCTCCAAAAGGCACTGCTAGTCTCTTAGTAGGTATATCAATAAAGCTAAAAGTTGCCTGACTGTTTAAAAATATTAACAAGGCACAAAACATGGCAGAAGTATTGTCCTCAGATATTATTTTTTTCCATATGCTCCTGATTCCAGACATGACAAGTTATTTTTTAAAATTTTTTTATAAAAGATTTTATTTATTTCTTTGACAGAGATCACAAGTAGGCAGGGTCAGGCAGAGTGAGAGGGGGGAAGCAGGCTCCCTGCTGAGCTGAGAGCCCGATGTGGGACTCGATCCAAGGATTCTGGGATCATGACCTGAGCCGAAGGCAGAGGCTTTAACCCACTGAGCCACCCAGGTGCCCCCATGACAAGTTATTTTTTTTAAAGATTTTATTTATTTATTTGACAGAGAGAGAGATTACAAGTAGGCAGAGAGGCAGGCAAAGAGAGAGAGGAGGTAGCAGGCTCCCCGTTGAGCAGAGAGCCCAATGTGGGGCTCCATCCCTGGACCCTGAGATCATGACCTGAGCTGAAGGCAGCGGCTTAACCCACAAACCACCCAGGCACCCGACAAGTTATTTTTGATAGATATATATAGCATGTATTTTCCAGTTACAAGAAAAATGGTTCTGCTCTTTTTAACCTTTTTTAAAAATTACATAATTTTTTTAAATTTAAATTTTATTTTTTAATGCTTTACCTTTATTTTCTTTTTTTTAAAAATATTTTATTTATTTATTTGACAGACAGAGATCACAAGTAGGCCGAGAGACAGGCAGAGAGAGAGAGAGAGAGAGAGAAGCAGGCTTCCTGCGGAGCAGAGAGCCCGATGCAGGGCTCAATTCCAGGACCCTGAGATCATGACCCGAGCCGAAGGCAGCAGCCCAAACCACTGAGCCACCCAGGCACCCCAATGTTTTACTTTTCAATATACTACTTAGAATATAAACCCTATTCTATTTTGTAAGAAGGTTACCATTTAAAAAATGGTAATTTTCTCATTGTGTCTTCCCCTCTCATTGCTTTATTTTGAATAAAACATTTCACAATAAACATAACTGATGCTTTCCTTTTGATGGTCCCTCTGTTGGCCATATTGTATATGAGCCATGACAATTAGTTTTACAACATTTATTCATGTTTGTTGATATGTTTTATCATAACTAATTTTCCCTCCCTTATCTAGATTCCCCAGCTTTCAGACAGGTGGACACTTAATAAACCATACCCAAGGGATGTATCAAGTACTTCTTAGACATCTCTCAGATCCTTGAGGTCTCATTTTGCCTAGGGATTTGCAATAGGTTCTGCCAGAGGCACCACTGTGACAACTGATGTCCATGGTCTATCTCCTGCTAAGCTCAAGAGGTCACTGGTTTCCAAGTTTATCTATACAATTAATGCACTCCATCAAGATCTTTTTTTTTTTAATATTAACAAACTTATTTTAAAGTTTATATGGAGAGGCAAAGACTCACAATAGTCAACATAGTGTTGAAGGAGAACAAAGCCTGAGGACTGACTTCAAAGTTTACCATAACGATGGGTCGCCTGGTTGGCTCAGTGGGTTAAGCTTCTGCCTTTGGCTCAGGTCATGATCCCAGGGGCCTGGGATCGAGTCCTGTATTGGGCTCTCTGCTCAGCAGGGAGCCTGCTTCTCCTCATTTCTCTCTCTGTTTGTCTCTCTGCCTATTTGTGATCTCTCTCTCTGTCAAATAAATAAATAAACCTTTAAAAAAAGTATACCATAACGATAATTGGAAGCAAGATATTGTAATACCACAGAAAGACTAGATTAAAGGAACAGAATATATATTATCAATTATATTTTATATTTAATATAAAAGCAAAAGCAATACAAGAGAGCAAAATACAATCTTTCAAACAAATGGTTCTGGAGTAATGGTGAAGCTAAATGTAAAAATATAAAATAAAAATAAAATAAATAATAAAATAAAATAAATCCAGGCAGATATCATACACTCTTCACAAAAATTAACTCAGATTAAATTATAAACCTAAACATGAAACATGTAGAAGGTAATATAGAAGAAAATTTAAATGACCTTGGTTTTGGAAATAACTTTAGCTACAAAAGCACAAGCACTGAATTTAAAAATGTCTACTCTGTGAAACAATGCCAAGAGAATGAAAAGGCAAAGCACAGACTGTGAGAAAAAATTTGCAAAATACACATCTGGCAAAGGACTGTTAATCAAAAAGACACAAAGACCCCTTAAAACTCAACAATCGTGGAAAAACCTGATTACAAATGAGCCAAAGACCTTAGCAGATACCTCACAAAAGAAAATATTACAGATGGCAAATAAGCATATAAAAAGATGCTTCACATCATATGTCATCAGGAAAATGCAAATTAAAACAAAAAAGAGACACCAGTACATACCCAGAATCCAGAACACTGACAACAGAACACGAAATGTTGGTGAGGATGTGGAGCAACAGGAATGTTCTTCCATGTCTATTGAGAATAAAGAATGGAAAACAACTTGGCAGTTTCTTACAAAACTAAACATATTCTTGCCAGATGATTCAGCAGTAGCAGTTCTTGGTATTTATCCAAAGAAGATGAAACCTATACCCACAAAGATGTCTATAGTAGTTTTATTCATTACTGACAAAAGCTTGGAAGCAACCAAGATATCCTTTCATAGGTGAAAGTTCAAATAAAGTGTAGTACATGCAAACAATGGACTCTTATTTAATGCTAGAGAAATGAATTACCAAGCCATGAAAAGATATGGATATAAATATTTAATAAATATTTGATTTTAGGCTTCTACCAGTCTATCAATAGTAGTAGTATATTTTAACAGTGAATGCTCAGCATTCAAGAATTTACCTAATAAAATATTTGGGGTTCCATATTTTAAATACTTCAACCTCTATGATTATATTCCTAATAATTTTGAATTGGGGTAAATAAACCTTAATTTTTTGTAACTTGTTTCTTATTGCAAAAGAGCCCAATGAAATTTTAGAAAATAAAAATTTACCAAAAAACAGTTTAGTTTACTATTGCCAAATAATTTAAAACTTTACCTTATATTCAAATACATATATTTTTCTAAATTGATTTATAGGCTACTAAAACCAAAAACTTTTAGTTATACTAGATTTCATATCATGCAATCAATGCCAGAAAGCCATCTGGCGATGACTTGTCTTAAATAGAGTTAAGATGGGTGTTATTACAATGCAAGATGGAAACAAAGATAGTATAACAATTGAGTGTTACATAACTTTTCTGTTTTGAGCAAGTTACTAATCTACAAAAGGCTTTTATCGGTGACACACTTGGGAATTTAACAAAACTTTTAAACTAGCATGTGCGACTCATTCCTAGAAAACAACACAATCAATAACACTTTCTTTAGATGAAATCATGACTATTTCTCCATTAGAATAAAAAAGGGAGCAACCCCAATAAGTTTATTGAACATGAAAAGTTGAAATGCTATAATGCTCCTAAGGAATTAAATGGTCCAGTCATGAATTACCAAAAAAGGATATAAATTACCAAAGTGTTTGTATAATTGCAATGTACAACTGCCTTTTATCGTTCAATAGTGTAGGCTTGTACAAGAACTCTATAGAAGAACTCCACTTCTAAACCGTGGAAAATATGTTCCCTTTCCCCCTATATACAACTATTAAGCCATTCATTTAGCTTTTAAAATATCCACTTAATACAGGCTTTTTACTCATTTGCACAAATACCCAGGAAGTGAAGGAGGGTGTTATACAAATATTAAAGGAAAAGATTGCTCTAGGCAGAGCAAGTAAGTATATAGACTTTGTGTGAACAGCTGGTCTGTTACTTTTGAGGAAAAACAAGGAGGCCAATCAGGAGTTCATAGTGGTGGAGAGAGGAAGAACGTATTGATGTATGACCCTCTAGTACATTGAAACGCCTTCAGTTTTTATTTAATATGAAAGGGGAAGATACCAAAAGACTTTCAAAAGCAGAATAAAATCATCTGACTTGATTTTTAGGTTAAGTTGCTGTACCAAAATAAATTTGCAGGGAGAAAGGAGTGCAGTATGTGTGGAAGTGGGGTTATCAATCAAGTCAATAATTCAGGAACATATGATGGTGTTTTTAGCATACTGGGTGGTAATAGAAGTGGTGAGGTATGGTTTTTATTTTGTATCTATTCTGATGGTGAATATTCTGGTGAACAGGATGGGGTATGTGCAGGACAGACAATATCAACATTTATTTTACCTGCACAAACAGAAGGGTGGAGTCTTCATTCCCTGATATGGAGAGAATTCTGAGTTCAAATGTTCTTTCTGATTAAATGGCATAGTGATGATGAGGATTTAGTCAGACAGTGAAAGAGAGCAGTAAGCATAGTGTTAAGCGGTAAGACATTATAATACATTTGAACATCAAAAAAAGTTGTGTTGGATCACCCGTTTATGTGAGTAAATAAATAAATAAAGCTTTTTGGGGTTCTGATAGACGTAAAGAAGACTACTATATGATCCAAAGGGGCACGTGCACCAAATGTTTATAGAAAGCAATATCCACAATAGCCAAACTATGGAAAGAACCTAGATGCCCATCAACAAATGAATGGTATATATTTCAAATTCAAGTCAGAGATGAAAGAAACATCTGGACTCGGTCCTCAGGTACAGGCAGTATTCTGACCTGAGGCTAGAACCAGAGACCATTCTAATGAAAGGCCTCCACAGGTGGGCTCCGACTCAGTTTCCTGTATGTATATTCATTCATGAAATCGCTCTGCGGGTCAACATGCAGAACAAAACCATTTAATAAAAGTGACAATGAGGAGAGGAAAGGGAGGCCAGAAGGCATGTGAATGTGGAGAGGAAGAGCCAGGGGAGGAGGGGGGAGGGGGGGCGGAAAAACTGAGAATCCCGCCCTGTGCTCCTTGCTGCCAGGGAGGTCTGAGGGACTAGTTTCTACCTGGGATCCCAAGTCCAGTACAAAAGTGGCGGGGCCACAGCTCGGGATGAGGGAAGGGGGTCCTCGGCACACGCGCGTGAAGGGGGCTATTGCGCTCGCTGCGGGGGGCACCTCGCCTGGCTCCATCCCCGGCCCGACCCCGTGGGGACCCGGGTGTGGCGCGTCGTCCGGGGTGGTCCCGCTGCCCCGGTGGTCGCGGGAGGCTGGGTCCCGACACCCCCGCGAGCTCGCGGCCCGCGCTTTCTGCTCCAGGTGAGGGCGCAGCGCGGTGTCACTTTACCTGCTCGCAGAGGGTCGTCCTGAGAAGCCATGGGGCAGGGCGGGGCAGCGGGCCGTGGGAGCGGGACAGTGCGGCCTCAGGAGCTGGGCTGGAGCGCGGGAGTGCGGGTGTCCTGCAGTGCGGACTGGGCTGCAGCAGAGCACAGCGGAGCTGCGCGCCCCTCCTCCGCCAGCTCCTCCACCTCCTCTCAGACTCTCCGCTGCGTCCTCCGCGAGCTCACTCCCGGATTCTGCAATTAGCAAAGCCCCTTCTCCGGACCGCCCACGCCCTCGCCCACCTCCCCCTCCGTCCTGAGGCGCGGGCCCAGGGCACGGGCACCGGGAAAGCCCGGGGGGCTTGCGAGGGTGGCCAGCGCCAGCGCTGAGCGGCCTCCTAGCCTGGCTCCCCGAGCGGGTGTCCACCTGCTGCCTGGCCGCAAAAACATCATCAGCCCTAAACCCGGCTGCACTCTCGGGTCACTTCGCTGGCTTCCTGATTGTGCCCAAAGCCGGGAACCAGCTTCCCCAGCACAGGCCTGGGCTGAGATGCTTGCCCGCCATCTGTTTAAGCAGTCTCCTCCTCTCCAGGCAGGGTCCGCCATTGCATGATGGCACCCACGAATCACTTAGACCTGGATGTTTTGGTTTTTTGTTTCTTTTTTGGTTATTGGTTATTCCATGACCTCCATGGTAGGTGATCCACAAAGGGAGTGAAAAGAGGACGCCTGATGCATACGCATATGGCCATTCTAGAAAAAGAGCTTGAGGTTCTCTGGGAAGCGCGGCATTGGTCCTTGCACTATGGTTTTGCTGCATCAAATAGTTCCTTCTTCTTCAAATATCAATATATAAATATATTGATCAAGTCACTCCCATGTCTTAGGAGAATGTCATACCTTTAGTAGCAAACTTGAAATCTTGGACATTGGTTTTGATGTTTGTTTTGGTTTGATTTGGTTCGGTTTTTGTAATTTTAAAAATCCCTCCAGCCCTTGGCTGTGTCTGACCTGAGTGCTTTCTGCTGTTTCTGCAACAAAACTGTCAGGGCAGCGAAAACTCTCATTGTTTACAGTGGCGCCCCCTTCTGAACACTTTGTTAATAAAAAGCTTTTTTTTTTTTTTTTTGGCTATTGTAAATGTGAAACAACAATGAGGTATTTCAAAGAGGTGAACCACAGATCAATTTCTCTAAGGGTGGGGTGAGGGTTACTCAAAAAGGAACTTGACAAGGCTTTTAAAGATACCGACAATCATTATAACATAACGTGACTGATTGTTACCGTGCTCTTAACCTGGCAAACACTTGCTGGCTTCCAAGAAAGACGAACATAGTTGAGATGGTTCTAGCGGCCTTCTAGCACAGGGTCTCATGAGGCAGGGATTCTAGCCACTGGCTGTGCAAGGCATGAGGCCTGTTAGTGATTCTATTTTTTCTTCTGCAGAATGGGTCTTTCTGCATTCCAGGTCCTTTCTACCCCAATAAATAATGCGGCGATTCTCTCAGTGAGTTGTACTTTGGGTTTAAACAGCCAACTATCTCTTAGAAAGGACTTTTGTTTAAAGTCCTTTAAAAAAAAAGTCCTTTCAAAAAAAATTCTTTTTTTAATTTTTATTTTTTAATCCCATATGTTTACTCTGATCCTGGAACTTTGTCATTTTGACCTTATCTGCTGATTAAAATATTCTTCATCATCAGCACCTACTGCTCTCCTCTCCTGGTGGTCTCTCCGGAAGGGGACTTCTCTAGCTCTTCTAGCAGAGGATGGGCACTTCCCCTCTACCCCTGTTGCCAGACCACCCTTACCTATCCTGCAGGGTCAGGTCGGCCTGGCCTTTTATCTGTTGTTCTCTTCTGAGTGGTTAGTTTTTCATAGATACCGTGCTTTGCTTTTGTCAGGATTTACCCTGGACTATCAAAACCCTTATCTTGTGCCAGTGAATCCTAAGAAACAGACCTGATGAGAGAACCAGGAACTCGAACAGATCATATTTATCCTGAATGTTCCGTCCAAAATGAAGAATACATTTCTGAGGAGCCTCAAGATGTCTTAGAAGGGAAGTTTCACCAACTCTGTCACGTAGGGGCATCCATTCTGATTCTGTGTCAATGTTCTTACTTTCCCAGCTAGTAATTTTCTTCCTCAGAAAGCCCACTCTCAACCGTTTTCTCTCTCAAAGGCAGTTGCTCTTCGAGTCTGCACATAGCACTTGGGGCCTGCTTGTCGTTGGCTACTGCCCTCTGTACCTTGGGTCTAACAGCTTCGGGGTGATGAAGTCCCAGAACCTAAGTCAGGTTCGGTGGGGTGAGGTTCGGAGCTGATGACTAAAGAAAGAATTCTTAAGACATCTTTGGTGCAAAATGGTGGTTTATTAAAGCACGGGGACAGGACCCGTGGGCAGACGGAGATGCTGCTGCCCCGGGTTGTGAGGAGTGGCTGGTTATATACACAGGAGTTGGGTAGGTGAGGTCAAAGGGTTGTTCAGAAGGGCTATTGGGATAAAGAAGACTGTCAGGATATGGAAGGCCTGGTTACTATCAAGCCAAGGCCACTTTCCCTCTAAGGAGGCACTAACATAAAGACAATTGGGAGTCTCCTGGTGGAATGTTACATTCCTGCTATCAAACGTCCTTGTTAGTGAGATTTAGGTCTTAAAAGAAATTTAACTTTATTTACTTTTCCTTCTACCTCCATCTCCTTCGGTTTTTTTATGGAGGGGAGGGTGACGTTAGGGCTTGAGGAACTGAGTTATGTATCTTTGGAAATTGGGCTATTGATAAGGCAACTTCTTTGTTGTAAATCTCAAGGACATTTGTAAACCAAGAGAGACTCCTGCCTTGCAGGACTGTGATCTCTGCAAGATAACCATTTGCTCTTCTTTTAGGGCAGTCAGGGGTGCCTGTGAAATGTCACACATATTACCAAGGGGAGTGGGTGGAGAGGGGGTGCAAGGTGCTAGCCCCTGCTCCGTTCTCAGCCAGCCTCCTGCTCCCTCATCAGGGGCATCAAGATGAAATCGTCTCTTGTTCTAAGACTTAATATAGTTTGGGGCACATGGTAAGCAATAATCACTTTTTTAGTTGATCCAAGTGTTCGACCTTTCTTAATTATTCTAGTACCACAGTTTACTTGTTCTAAGATTTGTCCTCCCCCCCCCCATTCTAATAACTCTTGCACTTGATGACATATCCTAGTTTAACTGACAGCATTTCTCTTTCTTAGTCGAACATAAACTATAATGCATCTTACCCTTGATGAAAGCTAGGTTGCAATTAAATACTCTATGATGGTGACGATTCTGATATTTGAAATTTTCCGGTAGCTCCCTGTGCCCCCACAGTGTAGTACCTCACCTTCTCGGCATAGTATACAAACCAGCTCACCCCCAGTGTTAACCCCGGGGCTCAGCCTCCATCCCCAGGTGATGCTGCCAGATCAGCTGCCCGTTGTCCTGAACTTGCTGTAGATTCCCGAATGCACTGTGCTGCCTCCTGGCACTTTGAAAGTGACACACTCATCCCCATTCTTCGCTTTGCCCTTGTCTATCACCTCCCCTCAAAATCTGTTCCTAAGTGCCTTTTCCCAGCTCCAGCCTACCCTTGGCAGTCTTTTATCTCCCTGTGGTAAAACCTGTCACACTGCACCATGGACATGCCCGTTGTCCCCCTGAGAAGAGAAAAGGGACAGTGAGGGCCCCCCAGCATTTGCAGCTCTAGTGCAGAGCCCCATGCCTGGCTTGCAGGAAATACCAGATCATGAAGACAAACGGAGATCATCCTCTGGCTAAAACCAGCTCTTCTTTGCCTACCGCAGGATCTGGATCAATACAGAGCAGCCCGTTATTATTGCTGTTTTTCTAGGGATTTTTTACCCATATATTTCCCAGGTCTTGACTCTTTTTGTAGCACTTTAATTCAGGCTTCAACCACTTCCTAGTCAGATCAGGTGAAATCATTTTCCTTCCCATAGCCTCGGTGTATTTCACACCTAGTAAATCTTTTTTGAAAGAGCTTATTTACCCATTTGACAGATCAAAAGTAGGTAGAGAGGCAGGCAGAGAGAGGGGTGGGGGAGCAGGCTCCCCGCTGAGCAGAGAGCCCGATGTGGGGCTCCATCCCAGGACCCTGAAATCATGACCTGAGCCGAAGGCAGAGGCCTAAACCACTGAGCCACCCAGGAGCCCCCATATCTCGTAATTTTTAATCAACGTGCAAAAAGTATTGTACATATTGATGAAGTTCAAACAAATTCTGTGAAACCGTAGATGGACTTAAAGATACTATTATGTATCAAATATTGTAAAAATTAAGCAAGGAAATAGCAAACATAAAATAACCAAAGCATACAAACTTGGGTAGATACAATAGGTGTGATCATGTTCTACTTCATAAAGAGATGAGTTAATAGATAAATAGAAGTAACTAGACTTTTTAGACGTTAATAAAACTTTGCCTGTTATTTCTTAGCTATATAAAATATATGGTTTTCTAACAAAAACGCTTATCTTAAAAATATTTAAAAATAAATTTCAGGCTACTCATAAGGTTCTATTTACTTTTCCACTGAAGGAAAAGCTGGTTGTTGTAGTTGTAGTTGTTTGTTTGTTTTAGTCTCCTCCTAGTTTTTATTATTATAATGTGGAATGAGGAATGTTAAATTGAAAAGTGAATTATTTTATAGACAAAATTCATTACTTGATTCACTTCCTGGTACAGCAGATGGAACTCCTGAAAACATGCCCTTTTGCCTTACAGAAGTGTAACAGTTATGCTTACTTCTGAAACATGCTTGGTGGTGGCCCTAAATAGTGACACCATACTAAACATTTTGAATATTTGCAATTACTTTTTATAGTCATAGGGCTCCAAAAGGCACTGCTAGTCTCTTAGTAGGTATTTCAATAAAGCTAAAAGTTGCCTGACTGTTTAAAAATATTAACAAGGCACAAAACATGGCAGAAGTATTGTCCTCAGATATTATTTTTTCTATATGCTCCTTATTCCAGACATGACAAGTTATTTTTTAAAATTTTTTTATAAAAGATTTTATTTCTTTCTTTGACAGAGATCACAAGTAGGCAGGGTCAGGCAGAGTGAGAGGGGGGAAGCAGGCTCCCTGCTGAGCTGAGAGCCCGATGTGGGACTCGATCCAAGGATTCTGGGATCATGACCTGAGCCGAAGGCAGAGGCTTTAACCCACTGAGCCACCCAGGTGCCCCCATGACAAGTTATTTTTTTTAAAAGATTTTATTTATTTATTTGACAGAGAGAGAGATTACAAGTAGGCAGAGAGGCAGGCAAAGAGAGAGAGGAGGTAGCAGGCTCCCCGTTGAGCAGAGAGCCCAATGTGGGGCTCCATCCCTGGACCCTGAGATCATGACCTGAGCTGAAGGCAGCGGCTTAACGCACAAACCACCCAGGCACCCGACAAGTTATTTTTGATAGATATATATAGCATATATTTTCCAGTTACAAGAAAAATGGTTCTGCTCTTTTTAACCTTTTTTAAAAATTACATAATTTTTTTAAATTTAAATTTTATTTTTTAATGTTTTACCTTTATTTTCTTTTTTTTAAAAAGATTTTATTTATTTATTTGACAGACAGAGATCACAAGTAGGCAGAGAGACAGGCAGAGAGAGAGAGAGAGAGAGAAGCAGGCTTCCTGCGGAGCAGAGAGCCCGATGCAGGGCTCAATTCCAGGACCCTGAGATCAAGACCCGAGCCGAAGGCAGCAGCCCAAACCACTGAGCCACCCAGGCACCCCAATGTTTTACTTTTCAATATACTAAATAGAATATAAACCCTATTCTATTTTGTAAGAAGGTTACCATTTAAAAAATGGTAATTTTCTCATTGTGTCTTCCCCTCTCATTGCTTTATTTTGAATAAAACATTTCACAATAAACTTAACTGATGCTTTCCTTTTGATGGTCCCTCTGTTGGCCATATTGTATATGAGCCATGACAATTAGTTTTACAACATTTATTTATGTTTGTTGATATGTTTTATCATAACTAATTTTCTCCCTTATCTAGATTCCCCAGCTTTCAGACAGGTGGACACTTAATAAACCATACCCAAGGGATGTATCAAGTACTTCTTAGACATCTCTCAGATCCTTGAGGTCTCATTTTGCCTAGGGATTTGCAACAGGTTCTGCCAGAGGCACCACTGTGACAACTGATGTCCATGGTCTATCTCCTGCTAAGCTCAAGAGGTCACTGGTTTCCAAGTTTATCTATACAATTAATGCACTCCATCAAGTTCTTTTTTTTTTAATATTAACAAACTTATTTTAAAGTTTATATGGAGAGGCAAAGACTCACAATAGTCAACATAGTGTTGAAGGAGAACAAAGCCTGAGGACTGACTTCAAAGTTTACCATAACGATGGGGCGCCTGGTTGGCTCAGTGGGTTAAGCTTCTGCCTTTGGCTCAGGTCATGATCCCAGGGGCCTGGGATCGAGTCCCGTATTGGGCTCTCTGCTCAGCAGCCAGCCTGATTCTCCTCATTTCTCTCTCTGTCTGTCTCTCTGCCTATTTGTGATCTCTCTCTCTGTCAAATAAATAAATAAACCTTTAAAAAAAGTATACCATAACGATAATTGGAAGCAAGATATTGTAATACCACAGAAAGACTAGATTAAAGGAACAGAATATATATTATCAATTATATTTTATATTTAATATAAAAGCAAAAGCAATACAAGAGAGCAAAATACAATCTTTCAAACAAATGGTTCTGGAGTAATGGTGAAGCTAAATGTAAAAATATAAAATAAAAATAAAATAAATAATAAAATAAAATAAATCCAGGCAGATATCATACACTCTTCACAAAAATTAACTCAGATTAAATTATAAACCTAAACATGAAACATGTAGAAGGTAATATAGAAGAAAATTTAAATGACCTTGGTTTTGGAAATAACTTTAGCTACAAAAGCACAAGCACTGAATTTAAAAATGTCTACTCTGTGAAACAATGCCAAGAGAATGAAAAGGCAAAGCACAGACTGTGAGAAAAAATTTGCAAAATACACATCTGGCAAAGGACTGTTAATCAAAAAGACACAAAGACCCCTTAAAACTCAACAATCGTGGAAAAACCTGATTACAAATGAGCCAAAGACCTTAGCAGATACCTCACAAAAGAAAATATTACAGATGGCAAATAAGCATATAAAAAGATGCTTCACGTCATATGTCATCAGGAAAATGCAAATTAAAACAAAAAAGAGACACCAGTACATACCCAGAATCCAGAACACTGACAACAGAACACGAAATGTTGGTGAGGATGTGGAGCAACAGGAATGTTCTTCCATGTCTATTGAGAATAAAGAATGGAAAACAACTTGGCAGTTTCTTACAAAACTAAACATATTCTTGCCAGATGATTCAGCAGTAGCAGTTCTTGGTATTTATCCAAAGAAGATGAAACCTATACCCACAAAGATGTCTATAGTAGTTTTATTCATTACTGACAAAAGCTTGGAAGCAACCAAGATATCCTTTCATAGGTGAAAGTTCAAATAAAGTGTAGTACATGCAAACAATGGAATCTTATTTAATGCTAGAGAAATGAATTACCAAGCCATGAAAAGATATGGATATAAATATTTAATAAATATTTGATTTTAGGCTTCTACCAGTCTATCAATAGTAGTAGTATATTTTAACAGTGAATGCTCAGCATTCAAGAATTTACCTAATAAAATATTTGGGGTTCCATATTTTAAATACTTCAACCTCTATGATTATATTCCTAATAATTTTGAATTGGGGTAAATAAACCTTAATTTTTTGTAACTTGTTTCTTATTGCAAAAGAGCTCAATGAAATTTTAGAAAATAAAAATTTACCAAAAAAAAGTTTAGTTTACTATTGCCAAATAATTTAAAACTTTACCTTATATTCAAATACATATATTTTTCTAAATTGATTTATAGGCTACTAAAACCAAAAACTTTTAGTTATACTAGATTTCATATCATGCAATCAATGCCAGAAAGCCATCTGGCGATGACTTGTCTTAAATAGAGTTAAGATGGGTGTTATTACAATGCAAGATGGAAACAAAGATAGTATAACAATTGAGTGTTACATAACTTTTCTGTTTTGAGCAAGTTACTAATCTACAAAAGGCTTTTATCGGTGACACACTTGGGAATTTAACAAAACTTTTAAACTAGCATGTGCGACTCATTCCTGGAAAACAACACAATCAATAACACTTTCTTTAGATGAAATCATGACTATTTCTCCATTTGAATAAAAAAGGGAGCAACCCCAATAAGTTTATTGAACATGAAAAGTTGAAATGCTATAATGCTCCTAAGGAATTAAATGGTCCAGTCATGAATTACCAAAAAAGGATATAAATTACCAAAGTGTTTGTATAATTGCAATGTACAACTGCCCATTATCGTTCCATAGTGTAGGCTTGTACAAGAACTCTATAAAAGAACTCCACTTCTAAACCGTGGAAAATATGTTCCCTTTCCCCCTATATGCAACTATTAAGCCATTCATTTAGCTTTTAAAATATCCACTTAATACAGGCTTTTTACTCATTTGCACAAATACCCAGGAAGTGAAGGAGGGTGTTATACAAATATTAAAGGAAAAGATTGCTCTAGGCAGAGCAAGTAAGTATATAGACTTTGTGTGAACAGCTGGTCTGTTACTTTTGAGGAAAAACAAGGAGGCCAATCAGGAGTTCATAGTGGTGGAGAGAGGAAGAACGTATTGATGTATGACCCTCTAGTACATTGAAACGCCTTCAGTTTTTATTTAATATGAAAGGGGAAGATACCAAAAGACTTTCAAAAGCAGAATAAAATCATCTGACTTGATTTTTAGGTTAAGTTGCTGTACCAAAATAAATTTGCAGGGAGAAAGGAGTGCAGTATGTGTGGAAGTGGGGTTATCAATCAAGTCAATAATTCAGGAACATATGATGGTGTTTTTAGCATACTGGGTGGTAATAGAAGTGGTGAGGTATGGTTTTTATTTTGTATCTATTCTGATGGTGAATATTCTGGTGAACAGGATGGGGTATGTGCAGGACAGACAATATCAACATTTATTTTACCTGCACAAACAGAAGGGTGGAGTCTTCATTCCCTGATATGGAGAGAATTCTGAGTTCAAATGTTCTTTCTGATTAAATGGCATAGTGATGATGAGGATTTAGTCAGACAGTGAAAGAGAGCAGTAAGCATAGTGTTAAGCGGTAAGACATTATAATACATTTGAACATCAAAAAAAGATGTGTTGGATCACCCGTTTATGTGAGTAAATAAATAAATAAAGCTTCCTCGGGTTCTGATAGAGGTAAAGAAGACTACTATATGATCCAAAGGGGCACGTACACCAAATGTTTATAGAAAGCAATATCCACAATAGCCAAACTATGGAAAGAACCTAGATGCCCATCAACAAATGAATGGTATATATTTCAAATTCAAGTCAGAGACGAAAGAAACATCTGGACTCGGTCCTCAGGTACAGGCAGTATTCTGAACTGAGGCTAGAACCAGAGACCATTCTAATGAAAGGCCTCCACAGGTGGGCTCCGACTCAGTTTCCTGTATGTATATTCATTCATGAAATCGCTCTGCGGGTCAACATGCAGAACAAAACCATTTAATAAAAGTGACAATGAGGAGAGGAAAGGGAGGCCAGAAGGCATGTGAATGTGGAGAGGAAGAGCCAGGGGAGGAGGGGGGAGGGGGGGCGGAAAAACTGAGAATCCCTCCCTGTGCTCCTTGCTGCCAGGGAGGTCTGAGGGACTAGTTTCTACCTGGGATCCCAAGTCCAGTACAAAAGTGGCGGGGCCACAGCTCGGGATGAGGGAAGGGGGTCCTCGGCACACGCGCGTGAAGGGGGCTATTGCGCTCGCTGCGGGGGGCACCTCGCCTGGCTCCATCCCCGGCCCGACCCCGTGGGGACCCGGGTGTGGCGCGTCGTCCGGGGTGGTCCCGCTGCCCCGGTGGTCGCGGGAGGCTGGGTCCCGACACCCCCGCGAGCTCGCGGCCCGCGCTTTCTGCTCCAGGTGAGGGCGCAGCGCGGTGTCACTTTACCTGCTCGCAGAGGGTCGTCCTGAGAAGCCATGGGGCAGGGCGGGGCAGCGGGCCGTGGGAGCGGGACAGTGCGGCCTCAGGAGCTGGGCTGGAGCGCGGGAGTGCGGGTGTCCTGCAGTGCGGACTGGGCTGCAACAGAGCACAGCGGAGCTGCGCGCCCCTCCTCCGCCAGCTCCTCCACCTCCTCTCAGACTCTCCGCTGCGTCCTCTGCGAGCTCACTCCCGGATTCTGCAATTAGCAAAGCCCCTTCTCCGGACCGCCCACGCCCTCGCCCACCTCCCCCTCCGTCCTGTGGCGCGGGCCCGGGGCACGGGCACCGGGAAAGCCCGGGGGGCTTGCGTGGGTGGCCAGCGCCAGCGCTGAGCGGCCTCCTAGCCTGGCTCCCCGAGCGGGTGTCCACCTGCTGCCTGGCCGCAAAAACATCATCAGCCCTAAACCCGGGCTGCACTCTCGGGTCACTTCGCTGGCTTCCTGATTGTGCCCAAAGCCGGGAACCAGCTTCCCCAGCACAGGCCTGGGCTGAGATGCTTGCCCGCGATCTGTTTAAGCAGTCTCCTCCTCTCCAGGCAGGGTCCGCCATTGCATGATGGCACACACGAATCACTTAGACCTGGATGTTTTGGTTTTTTGTTTCTTTTTTGGTTATTGGTTATTCCATGACCTCCATGGTAGGTGATCCACAAAGGGAGTGAAAAGAGGAAGCCTGATGCATACGCATATGGCCATTCTAGAAAAAGAGCTTGGGGTTCTCTGGGAAGCGCGGCATTGGTCCTTGCACTATGGTTTTGCTGCATCAAATAGTTCCTTCTTCTTCAAATATAAATAATAAATATATTGATCAAGTCACTCGCATGTCTTAGGAGAACGTCATACCTTTAGTAGCAAACTTGAAATCTTGGACATTGGTTTTGATGTTTGTTTTGGTTTGATTTGGTTCGGTTTTTGTAATTTTAAAAATCCCTCCAGCCCTTGGCTGTGTCTGACCTGAGTGCTTTCTGCTGTTTCTGCAACAAAACTGTCAGGGCAGCGAAAACTCTCATTGTTTACAGTGGCGCCCCCTTCTGAACACTTTGTTAATTAAAAGATTTTTTTTTTTTTTTTTTGGGTATTGTAAATGTGAAACAACAATGAGGTATTTCAAAGAGGTGAACCACACCCTTTCTCTAAGGGTGGGGTGAGGGTTACTCAAAAAGGAACTTGACAAGGCTTTTAAAGATACCGACAATCATTATAACATAACGTGACTGATTGTTACCGTGCTCTTAAACTGGCAAACACTTGTTAGCTTCCAAGAAAGACGAACATAGTTGAGATGGTTCTAGCGGCCTTCTAGCACAGGGTCTCATGAGGCAGGGATTCTAGCCACTGGCTGTGCAAGGCATGAGGCCTGTTAGTGATTCTATTTTTTCTTCTGCAGAATGGGTCTTTCTGCATTCCAGGTCCTTTCTACCCCAATAAATAATGCGGCGATTCTCTCAGTGAGTTGTACTTTTGGTTTAAACAGCCAACTGTCTCTTAGAAAGGACTTTTGTTTAAAGTCCTTTAAAAAAAATTTCCTTTCTAAAAAAATTTTTTTTTTAATTTTTATTTTTTAATCCCATATGTTTACTCTGATCCTGGAACTTTGTCATTTTGACCTTATCTGCTGATTAAAATATTCTTCATCATCAGCACCTACTGCTCTCCTCTCCTGGTGGTCTCTCCGGAAGGGGTCTTCTCTAGCTCTTCTAGCAGAGGATGGGCACTTCCCCTCTACCCCTGTTGCCAGACCAACCTTACCTATCCTGCAGGGTCAGGTCGGCCTGGCCTTTTATCTGTTGTTCTCTTCTGAGTGGTTAGTTTTTCATAGATACCGTGCTTTGCTTTTGTCAGGATTTACCCTGGACTATCAAAACCCTTATCTTGTGCCAGTGAATCCTAAGAAACAGACCTGATGAGAGAACCAGGAACTCGAACGGATCATATTTATCCTGAATGTTCCGTCCAAAATGAAGAATACATTTCTGAGGAGCCTCAAGATGTCTTAGAAGGGAAGTTTCACCAACTCTGTCACGTAGGGGCATCCATTCTGATTCTGTGTCAATGTTCCTACTTTCCCAGCTAGTAATTCTCTTCCTCAGAAAGCCCACTCTCAACCGTTTCCTCTCTCAAAGGCAGTTGCTCTTCGAGTCTGCACATGGCACTTGGGGCCTGCTTGTCGTTGGCTACTGCCCTCTGTACCTTGGGTCTAACAGCTTCGGGGCATCAAGATGAAATCGTCTCTTGTTCTAAGACTTAATATAGTTTGGGGCACATGGTAAGCAATAATCACTTTTTTAGTTGATCCAAGTGTTCGACCTTTCTTAATTATTCTAGTACCACAGTTTACTTGTTCTAAGATTTGTCCTCCCCCCCCATTCTAATAACTCTTGCACTTGATGACATATCCTAGTTTAACTGACAGCATTTCTCTTTCTTAGTCGAACATAAACTATAGTGCATCTTACCCTTGATGAAAGCTAGGTTGCAATTAAATACTCTATGATGGTGACGATTCTGATATTTGAAATTTTCCGGTAGCTCCCTGTGCCCCCACAGTGTAGTACCTCACCTTCTCGGCATAGTATACAAACCAGCTCACCCCCAGTGTTAACCCCGGGGCTCAGCCTCCATCCCCAGGTGATGCTGCCAGATCAGCTGCCCGTTGTCCTGAACTTGCTGTAGATTCCCGAATGCACTGTGCTGCCTCCTGGCACTTTGAAAGTGACACACTCATCCCCATTCTTCGCTTTGCCCTTGTCTATCACCTCCCCTCAAAATCTGTTCCTAAGTGCCTTTTCCCAGCTCCAGCCTACCCTTGGCAGTCTTTTATCTCCCTGTGGTAAAACCTGTCACACTGCACCATGGACATGCCCGTTGTCCCCCTGAGAAGAGAAAAGGGACAGTGAGGGCCCCCCAGCATTTGCAGCTCTAGTGCAGAGCCCCATGCCTGGCTTGCAGGAAATGCCAGATCATGAAGACAAACGGAGATCATCCTCTGGCTAAAACCAGCTCTTCTTTGCCTACCGCAGGATCTGGATCAATACAGAGCAGCCCGTTATTATTGCTGTTTTTCTAGGGATTTTTTACCCATATATTTCCCAGGTCTTGACTCTTTTTGTAGCACTTTAATTCAGGCTTCAACCACTTCCTAGTCAGATCAGGTGAAATCATTTTCCTTCCCATAGCCTCGGTGTATTTCACACCTAGTAAATCTTTTTTGAAAGAGCTTATTTACCCATTTGACAGATCAAAAGTAGGTAGAGAGGCAGGCAGAGAGAGGGGTGGGGGAGCAGGCTCCCCGCTGAGCAGAGAGCCCGATGTGGGGCTCCATCCCAGGACCCTGAAATCATGACCTGAGCCGAAGGCAGAGGCCTAAACCACTGAGCCACCCAGGAGCCCCCATATCTCGTAATTTTTAATCAACGTGCAAAAAGTATTGTACATATTGATGAAGTTCAAACAAATTCTGTGAAACCGTAGATGGACTTAAAGATACTATTATGTATCAAATATTGTAAAAATTAAGCAAGGAAATAGCAAACATAAAATAACCAAAGCATACAAACTTGGGTAGATACAATAGGTGTGATCATGTTCTACTTCATAAAGAGATGAGTTAATAGATAAATAGAAGTAACTAGACTTTTTAGACGTTAATAAAACTTTGCCTGTTATTTCTTAGCTATATAAAATATATGGTTTTCTAACAAAAACGCTTATCTTAAAAATATTTAAAAATAAATTTCAGGCTACTCATAAGGTTCTATTTACTTTTCCACTGAAGGAAAAGCTGGTTGTTGTAGTTGTAGTTGTTTGTTTGTTTTAGTCTCCTCCTAGTTTTTATTATTATAATGTGGAATGAGGAATGTTAAATTGAAAAGTGAATTATTTTATAGACAAAATTCATTACTTGATTCACTTCCTGGTACAGCAGATGGAACTCCTGAAAACATGCCCTTTTGCCTTACAGAAGTGTAACAGTTATGCTTACTTCTGAAACATGCTTGGTGGTGGCCCTAAATAGTGACACCATACTAAACATTTTGAATATTTGCAATTACTTTTTATAGTCATAGGGCTCCAAAAGGCACTGCTAGTCTCTTAGTAGGTATATCAATAAAGCTAAAAGTTGCCTGACTGTTTAAAAATATTAACAAGGCACAAAACATGGCAGAAGTATTGTCCTCAGATATTATTTTTTTCCATATGCTCCTGATTCCAGACATGACAAGTTATTTTTTTAAATTTTTTTATAAAAGATTTTATTTATTTCTTTGACAGAGATCACAAGTAGGCAGGGTCAGGCAGAGTGAGAGGGGGGAAGCAGGCTCCCTGCTGAGCTGAGAGCCCGATGTGGGACTCGATCCAAGGATTCTGGGATCATGACCTGAGCCGAAGGTAGAGGCTTTAACCCACTGAGCCACCCAGGTGCCCCCATGACAAGTTATTTTTTTTAAAGATTTTATTTATTTATTTGACAGAGAGAGAGATTACAAGTAGGCAGAGAGGCAGGCAAAGAGAGAGAGGAGGTAGCAGGCTCCCCGTTGAGCAGAGAGCCCAATGTGGGGCTCCATCCCTGGACCCTGAGATCATGACCTGAGCTGAAGGCAGCGGCTTAACCCACAAACCACCCAGGCACCCGACAAGTTATTTTTGATAGATATATATAGAATGTATTTTCCAGTTACAAGAAAAATGGTTCTGCTCTTTTTAACCTTTTTTAAAAATTACATAATTTTTTTAAATTTAAATTTTATTTTTTAATGTTTTACCTTTATTTTCTTTTTTTTAAAAAGATTTTATTTATTTATTTGACAGACAGAGATCACAAGTAGGCAGAGAGACAGGCAGAGAGAGAGAGAGAGAGAGAAGCAGGCTTCCTGCGGAGCAGAGAGCCCGATGCAGGGCTCAATTCCAGGACCCTGAGATCAAGACCCGAGCCGAAGGCAGCAGCCCAAACCACTGAGCCACCCAGGCCCCCCAATGTTTTACTTTTCAATATACTACTTAGAATATAAACCCTATTCTATTTTGTAAGAAGGTTACCATTTAAAAAATGGTAATTTTCTCATTGTGTCTTCCCCTCTCATTGCTTTATTTTGAATAAAACATTTCACAATAAACATAACTGATGCTTTCCTTTTGATGGTCCCTCTGTTGGGCATATTGTATATGAGCCATGACAATTAGTTTTACAACATTTATTTATGTTTGTTGATATGTTTTATCATAACTAATTTTCCCTCCCTTATCTAGATTCCCCAGCTTTCAGACAGGTGGACACTTAATAAACCATACCCAAGGGATGTATCAAGTACTTCTTAGACATCTCTCAGATCCTTGAGGTCTCATTTTGCCTAGGGATTTGCAATAGGTTCTGCCAGAGGCACCACTGTGACAACTGATGTCCATGGTCTATCTCCTGCTAAGCTCAAGAGGTCACTGGTTTCCAAGTTTATCTATACAATTAATGCACTCCATCAAGTTCTTTTTTTTTTAATATTAACAAACTTATTTTAAAGTTTATATGGAGAGGCAAAGACTCACAATAGTCAACATAGTGTTGAAGGAGAACAAAGCCTGAGGACTGACTTCAAAGTTTACCATAACGATGGGGCGCCTGGTTGGTTGGCTCAGTGGGTTAAGCTTCTGCCTTTGGCTCAGGTCATGATCCCAGGGGCCTGGGGTCGAGTCCCATATTGGGCTCTCTGCTCAGCAGGGAGCCTGCTTCTCCTCATTTCTCTCTCTGTCTGTCTCTCTGCCTATTTGTGATCTCTCTCTCTGTCAAATAAATAAATAAACCTTTAAAAAAAGTATACCATAACGATAATTGGAAGCAAGATATTGTAATACCACAGAAAGACTAGATTAAAGGAACAGAATATATATTATCAATTATATTTTATATTTAATATAAAAGCAAAAGCAATACAAGAGAGCAAAATACAATCTTTCAAACAAATGGTTCTGGAGTAATGGTGAAGCTAAATGTAAAAATATAAAATAAAAATAAAATAAATAATAAAATAAAATAAATCCAGGCAGATATCATACACTCTTCACAAAAATTAACTCAGATTAAATTATAAACCTAAACATGAAACATGTAGAAGGTAATATAGAAGAAAATTTAAATGACCTTGGTTTTGGAAATAACTTTAGCTACAAAAGCACAAGCACTGAATTTAAAAATGTCTACTCTGTGAAACAATGCCAAGAGAATGAAAAGGCAAAGCACAGACTGTGAGAAAAAATTTGCAAAATACACATCTGGCAAAGGACTGTTAATCAAAAAGACACAAAGACCCCTTAAAACTCAACAATCGTGGAAAAACCTGATTACAAATGAGCCAAAGACCTTAGCAGATACCTCACAAAAGAAAATATTACAGATGGCAAATAAGCATATAAAAAGATGCTTCACGTCATATGTCATCAGGAAAATGCAAATTAAAACAAAAAAGAGACACCAGTACATACCCAGAATCCAGAACACTGACAACAGAACACGAAATGTTGGTGAGGATGTGGAGCAACAGGAATGTTCTTCCATGTCTATTGAGAATAAAGAATGGAAAACAACTTGGCAGTTTCTTACAAAACTAAACATATTCTTGCCAGATGATTCAGCAGTAGCAGTTCTTGGTATTTATCCAAAGAAGATGAAACCTATACCCACAAAGATGTCTATAGTAGTTTTATTCATTACTGACAAAAGCTTGGAAGCAACCAAGATATCCTTTCATAGGTGAAAGTTCAAATAAAGTGTAGTACATGCAAACAATGGAATCTTATTTAATGCTAGAGAAATGAATTACCAAGCCATGAAAAGATATGGATATAAATATTTAATAAATATTTGATTTTAGGCTTCTACCAGTCTATCAATAGTAGTAGTATATTTTAACAGTGAATGCTCAGCATTCAAGAATTTACCTAATAAAATATTTGGGGTTCCATATTTTAAATACTTCAACCTCTATGATTATATTCCTAATAATTTTGAATTGGGGTAAATAAACCTTAATTTTTTGTAACTTGTTTCTTATTGCAAAAGAGCTCAATGAAATTTTAGAAAATAAAAATTTACCAAAAAAAAGTTTAGTTTACTATTGCCAAATAATTTAAAACTTTACCTTATATTCAAATACATATATTTTTCTAAATTGATTTATAGGCTACTAAAACCAAAAACTTTTAGTTATACTAGATTTCATATCATGCAATCAATGCCAGAAAGCCATCTGGCGATGACTTGTCTTAAATAGAGTTAAGATGGGTGTTATTACAATGCAAGATGGAAACAAAGATAGTATAACAATTGAGTGTTACATAACTTTTCTGTTTTGAGCAAGTTACTAATCTACAAAAGGCTTTTATCGGTGACACACTTGGGAATTTAACAAAACTTTTAAACTAGCATGTGCGACTCATTCCTGGAAAACAACACAATCAATAACACTTTCTTTAGATGAAATCATGACTATTTCTCCATTTGAATAAAAAAGGGAGCAACCCCAATAAGTTTATTGAACATGAAAAGTTGAAATGCTATAATGCTCCTAAGGAATTAAATGGTCCAGTCATGAATTACCAAAAAAGGATATAAATTACCAAAGTGTTTGTATAATTGCAATGTACAACTGCCCATTATCGTTCCATAGTGTAGGCTTGTACAAGAACTCTATAAAAGAACTCCACTTCTAAACCGTGGAAAATATGTTCCCTTTCCCCCTATATACAACTATTAAGCCATTCATTTAGCTTTTAAAATATCCACTTAATACAGGCTTTTTACTCATTTGCACAAATACCCAGGAAGTGAAGGAGGGTGTTATACAAATATTAAAGGAAAAGATTGCTCTAGGCAGAGCAAGTAAGTATATAGACTTTGTGTGAACAGCTGGTCTGTTACTTTTGAGGAAAAACAAGGAGGCCAATCAGGAGTTCATAGTGGTGGAGAGAGGAAGAACGTATTGATGTATGACCCTCTAGTACATTGAAACGCCTTCAGTTTTTATTTAATATGAAAGGGGAAGATACCAAAAGACTTTCAAAAGCAGAATAAAATCATCTGACTTGATTTTTAGGTTAAGTTGCTGTACCAAAATAAATTTGCAGGGAGAAAGGAGTGCAGTATGTGTGGAAGTGGGGTTATCAATCAAGTCAATAATTCAGGAACATATGATGGTGTTTTTAGCATACTGGGTGGTAATAGAAGTGGTGAGGTATGGTTTTTATTTTGTATCTATTCTGATGGTGAATATTCTGGTGAACAGGATGGGGTATGTGCAGGACAGACAATATCAACATTTATTTTACCTGCACAAACAGAAGGGTGGAGTCTTCATTCCCTGATATGGAGAGAATTCTGAGTTCAAATGTTCTTTCTGATTAAATGGCATAGTGATGATGAGGATTTAGTCAGACAGTGAAAGAGAGCAGTAAGCATAGTGTTAAGCGGTAAGACATTAAAATACATTTGAACATCAAAAAAAGATGTGTTGGATCACCCGTTTATGTGAGTAAATAAATAAATAAAGCTTCCTGGGGTTCTGATAGAGGTAAAGAAGACTACTATATGATCCAAAGGGGCACGTGCACCAAATGTTTATAGAAAGCAATATCCACAATAGCCAAACTATGGAAAGAACCTAGATGCCCATCAACAAATGAATGGTATATATTTCAAATTCAAGTCAGAGACAAAAGAAACATCTGGACTCGGTCCTCAGGTACAGGCAGTATTCTGAACTGAGGCTAGAACCAGAGACCATTCTAATGAAAGGCCTCCACAGGTGGGCTCCGACTCAGTTTCCTGTATGTATATTCATTCATGAAATCGCTCTGCGGGTCAACATGCAGAACAAAACCATTTAATAAAAGTGACAATGAGGAGAGGAAAGGGAGGCCAGAAGGCATGTGAATGTGGAGAGGAAGAGCCAGGGGAGGAGGGGGGAGGGGGGGCGGAAAAACTGAGAATCCCTCCCTGTGCTCCTTGCTGCCAGGGAGGTCTGAGGGACTAGTTTCTACCTGGGATCCCAAGTCCAGCACAAAAGTGGCGGGGCCACAGCTCGGGATGAGGGAAGGGGGTCCTCGGCACACGCGCGTGAAGGGGGCTATTGCGCTCGCTGCGGGGGGCACCTCGCCTGGCTCCATCCCCGGCCCGACCCCGTGGGGACCCGGGTGTGGCGCGTCGTCCGGGGTGGTCCCGCTGCCCCGGTGGTCGCGGGAGGCTGGGTCCCGACACCCCCGCGAGCTCGCGGCCCGCGCTTTCTGCTCCAGGTGAGGGCGCAGCGCGGTGTCACTTTACCTGCTCGCAGAGGGTCGTCCTGAGAAGCCATGGGGCAGGGCGGGGCAGCGGGCCGTGGGAGCGGGACAGTGCGGCCTCAGGAGCTGGGCTGGAGCGCGGGAGTGCGGGTGTCCTGCAGTGCGGACTGGGCTGCAGCAGAGCACAGTGGAGCTGCGCGCCCCTCCTCCGCCAGCTCCTCCACCTCCTCTCAGACTCTCCGCTGCGTCCTCTGCGAGCTCACTCCCGGATTCTGCAATTAGCAAAGCCCCTTCTCCGGACCGCCCACGCCCTCGCCCACCTCCCCCTCCGTCCTGAGGCGCGGGCCCGGGGCACGGGCACCGGGAAAGCCCGGGGGTCTTGCGAGGGTGGCCAGCGCCAGCGCTGAGCGGCCTCCTAGCCTGGCTCCCCGAGCGGGTGTCCACCTGCTGCCTGGCTGCAAAAAGATCATCAGCCCTAAACCCGGGCTGCACTCTCGGGTCACTTCGCTGGCTTCCTGATTGTGCCCAAAGCCGGGAACCAGCTTCCCCAGCACAGGCCTGGCTGAGATGCTTGCCCGCCATCTGTTTAAGCTGTCTCCTCCTCTCCAGGCAGGGTCCGCCATTGCATGATGGCACACACGAATCACTTAGACCTGGATGTTTTGGTTTTTTGTTTCTTTTTTGGTTATTGGTTATTCCATGACCTCCATGGTAGGTGATCCACAAAGGGAGTGAAAAGAGGACGCCTGATGCATACGCATATGGCCATTCTAGAAAAAGAGCTTGGGGTTCTCTGGGAAGCGCGGCATTGGTCCTTGCACTATGGTTTTGCTGCATCAAATAGTTCCTTCTTCTTCAAATATAAATATATAAATATATTGATCAAGTCACTCCCATGTCTTAGGAGAATGTCATACCTTTAGTAGCAAACTTGAAATCTTGGACATTGGTTTTGATGTTTGTTTTGGTTTGATTTGGTTCGGTTTTTGTAATTTTAAAAATCCCTCCAGCCCTTGGCTGTGTCTGACCTGAGTGCTTTCTGCTGTTTCTGCAACAAAACTGTCAGGGCAGCGAAAACTCTCATTGTTTACAGTGGCGCCCTCTTCTGAACACTTTGTTAATTAAAACCTTTTTTTTTTTTTTTTTTTTTTTTGGCTATTGTAAATGTGAAACAACAATGAGGTATTTCAAAGAGGTGAACCACAGATCAATTTCTCTAAGGGTGGGGTGAGGGTTACTCAAAAAGGAACTTGACAAGGCTTTTAAAGATACCGACAATCATTATAACATAACGTGACTGATTGTTACCATGCTCTTAACCTGGCAAACACTTGTTGGCTTCCAAGAAAGACGAACATAGTTGAGATGGTTCTAGTGGCCTTCTAGCACAGGGTCTCATGAGGCAGGGATTCTAGCCACTGGCTGTGCGAGGCATGAGGCCTGTTAGTGATTCTATTTTTTCTTCTGCAGAATGGGTCTTTCTGCATTCCAGGTCCTTTCTACCCCAATAAATAATGCAGCGATTCTCTCAGTGAGTTGTACTTTTGGTTTAAACAGCCAACTGTCTCTTAGAAAGGACTTTTGTTTAAAGTCCTTTAAAAAAAAAGTCCTTTCAAAAAAATTTTTTTTTTAATTTTTATTTTTTAATCCCATATGTTTACTCTGATCCTGGAACTTTTTCATTTTGACCTTATCTGCTGATTAAAATATTCTTCATCATCAGCACCTACTGCTCTCCTCTCCTGGTGGTCTCTCCGGAAGGGGTCTTCTCTAGCTCTTCTAGCAGAGGATGGGCACTTCCCCTCTACCCCTGTTGCCAGACCACCCTTACCTATCCTGCAGGGTCAGGTCGGCCTGGCCTTTTATCTGTTGTTCTCTTCTGAGTGGTTAGTTTTTCATAGATACCGTGCTTTGCTTTTGTCAGGATTTACCCTGGACTATCAAAACCCTTATCTTGTGCCAGTGAATCCTAAGAAACAGACCTGATGAGAGAACCAGGAACTCGAACAGATCATATTTATCCTGAATGTTCCGTCCAAAATGAAGAATACATTTCTGAGGAGCCTCAAGATGTCTTAGAAGGGAAGTTTCACCAACTCTGTCACGTAGGGGCATCCATTCTGATTCTGTGTCAATGTTCCTACTTTCCCAGCTAGTAATTCTCTTCCTCAGAAAGCCCACTCTCAACCGTTTCCTCTCTCAAAGGCAGTTGCTCTTCGAGTCTGCACATGGCACTTGGGGCCTGCTTGTCGTTGGCTACTGCCCTCTGTACCTTGGGTCTAACAGCTTCGGGGCATCAAGATGAAATCGTCTCTTGTTCTAAGACTTAATATAGTTTGGGGCACATGGTAAGCAATAATCACTTTTTTAGTTGATCCAAGTGTTCGACCTTTCTTAATTATTCTAGTACCACAGTTTACTTGTTCTAAGATTTGTCCTCCCCCCCCATTCTAATAACTCTTGCACTTGATGACATATCCTAGTTTAACTGACAGCATTTCTCTTTCTTAGTCGAACATAAACTATAGTGCATCTTACCCTTGATGAAAGCTAGGTTGCAATTAAATACTCTATGATGGTGACGATTCTGATATTTGAAATTTTCCGGTAGCTCCCTGTGCCCCCACAGTGTCGTACCTCACCTTCTTGGCATAGTATACAAACCAGCTCACCCCCAGTGTTAACCCCGGGGCTCAGCCTCCATCCCCAGGTGATGCTGCCAGATCAGCTGCCCGTTGTCCTAAACTTGCTGTAGATTCCCGAATGCACTGTGCTGCCTCCTGGCACTTTGAAAGTGACACACTCATCCCCATTCTTCGCTTTGCCCTTGTCTATCACCTCCTTTCAAAATCTGTTCCTAAGTGCCTTTTCCCAGCTCCAACCTACCCTTGGCAGTCTTTTATCTCCCTGTGGTAAAACCTGTCGCACTGCACCATGGACATGCCCGTTGTCCCCCTGAGAAGAGAAAAGGGACAGTGAGGGCCCCCCAGCATTTGCAGCTCTAGTGCAGAGCCCCATGCCTGGCTTGCAGGAAATGCCAGATCATGAAGACAAACGGAGATCATCCTCTGGCTAAAACCAGCTCTTCTTTGCCTACCGCAGGATCTGGATCAATACAGAGCAGCCCGTTATTATTGCTGTTTTTCTAGGGACTTTTTACCCATATATTTCCCAGGTCTTGACTCTTTTTGTAGCACTTTAATTCAGGCTTCAACCACTTCCTAGTCAGATCAGGTGAAATCATTTTCCTTCCCATAGCCTCGGTGTATTTCACACCTAGTAAATCTTTTTTGAAAGAGCTTATTTACCCATTTGACAGATCAAAAGTAGGTAGAGAGGCAGGCAGAGAGAGGGGTGGGGGAGCAGGCTCCCCGCTGAGCAGAGAGCCCGATGTGGGGCTCCATCCCAGGACCCTGAAATCATGACCTGAGCCGAAGGCAGAAGCCTAAACCACTGAGCCACCCAGGAGCCCCCATATCTCGTAATTTTTAATCAACGTGCAAAAAGTATTGTACATATTGATGAAGTTCAAACAAATTCTGTGAAACCGTAGATGGACTTAAAGATACTATTATGTATCAAATATTGTAAAAATTAAGCAAGGAAATAGCAAACATAAAATAACCAAAGCATACAAACTTGGGTAGATACAATAGGTGTGATCATGTTCTACTTCATAAAGAGATGAGTTAATAGATAAATAGAAGTAACTAGACTTTTTAGACGTTAATAAAACTTTGCCTGTTATTTCTTAGCTATATAAAATATATGGTTTTCTAACAAAAACGCTTATCTTAAAAATATTTAAAAATAAATTTCAGGCTACTCATAAGGTTCTATTTACTTTTCCACTGAAGGAAAAGCTGGTTGTTGTAGTTGTAGTTGTTTGTTTGTTTTAGTCTCCTCCTAGTTTTTATTATTATAATGTGGAATGAGGAATGTTAAATTGAAAAGTGAATTATTTTATAGACAAAATTCATTACTTGATTCACTTCCTGGTACAGCAGATGGAACTCCTGAAAACATGCCCTTTTGCCTTACAGAAGTGTAACAGTTATGCTTACTTCTGAAACATGCTTGGTGGTGGCCCTAAATAGTGACACCATACTAAACATTTTGAATATTTGCAATTACTTTTTATAGTCATAGGGCTCCAAAAGGCACTGCTAGTCTCTTAGTAGGTATTTCAATAAAGCTAAAAGTTGCCTGACTGTTTAAAAATATTAACAAGGCACAAAACATGGCAGAAGTATTGTCCTCAGATATTATTTTTTTCCATATGCTCCTGATTCCAGACATGACAAGTTATTTTTTTAAATTTTTTTATAAAAGATTTTATTTATTTCTTTGACAGAGATCACAAGTAGGCAGGGTCAGGCAGAGTGAGAGGGGGGAAGCAGGCTCCCTGCTGAGCTGAGAGCCCGATGTGGGACTCGATCCAAGGATTCTGGGATCATGACCTGAGCCAAAGGTAGAGGCTTTAACCCACTGAGCCACCCAGGTGCCCCCATGACAAGTTATTTTTTTTTAAATATTTTATTTATTTATGACAGAGAGAGAGATTACAAGTAGGCAGAGAGGCAGGCAAAGAGAGAGAGGAGGTATCAGGCTCCCCGTTGAGCAGAGAGCCCAATGTGGGGCTCCAACCCAGATGCCTGAGATCATGACCTGAACTTAAGGCAGCGGCTTAACCCACAAGCCACCCAGGAACCTGACAAGTTATTTTTGATAGATATATATAGAATGTATTTTCCAGTTATAAGAAAAATGGTTCTGCTCTTTTTAACCTTTTTTAAAAATTACATAATTTTTTTAAATTTAAATTTTATTTTTTAATGTTTTACCTTTCTTTTCTTTTTTTTAAAAAGATTTTATTTATTTATTTGACAGACAGAGATCACAAGTAGGCAGAGAGACAAGCAGAGAGAGAGAGAGAGAGAAGCAGGCTTCCTGCAGAGCAGAGAGCCCGATGCAGGGCTCAATTCCAGGACCCTGAGATCATGACCAGAGCCGAAGGCAGCAGCCCAAACCACTGAGCCACCCAGGCACCCCAATGTTTTACTTTTCAATATACTACTTAGAATATAAACCCTATTCCATTTTGTAAGAAGGCTACCATTTAAAAAATGGTAATTTTCTCATTGTGTCTTCCCCTCTCATTGCTTTATTTTGAATAAAACATTTCACAATAAACATAACTGATGCTTTCCTTTTGATGGTCCCTCTGTTGGTCATATTATATATGAGCCATGACAATTAGTTTTACAACATTTATTCATGTTTGTTGATATGTTTTATCATAACCAATTATCCCTCCCTTATCTAGATTCCCCAGCTTTCAGACAGGTGAACACTTCAATAAATCATACCCAAGGGATGTATCAAGTACTTCTTAGACATTCTCTCAGATCCTTGACTTCTCATTTTGCCTAGGGATTTGCAATATGTTCTGCCAGAGGCACCACTGTGACAACTGATGTCCATGGTCTATCTCCTGCTAAGCTCAAGAGGTCACTGGTTTCCAAGTTTATCTATACAATTAATGCACTCCATCAAGTTCTTTTTTTTTGTAATATTAACAAACTTATTTTAAAGTTTATATGGAGAGGCAAAGACTCACAATAGTCAACATAGTGTTGAAGGAGAACAAAGCCTGAGGACTGACTTCAAAGTTTACCATAACGATGGGGCGCCTGGTTGGCTCAGTGGGTTAAGCTTCTGCCTTTGGCTCAGGTCATGATCCCAGGGGCCTGGGATCGAGTCCCGTATTGGGCTCTCTGCTCAGCAGCCAGCCTGATTCTCCTCATTTCTCTCTCTGTCTGTCTCTCTGCCTATTTGTGATCTCTCTCTCTGTCAAATAAATAAATAAAATCTTTAAAAAAAGTATACCATAATGATAATTGGAAGCAAGATATTGTAATACCACAGAAAGACTAGATTAAAGGAACAGAATATATATTATCAATTATATTTTATATTTAATATAAAAGCAAAATCAATACAAGAGAGCAAAATACAATCTTTTAAACAAATGGTCTGCAGTAATGGTGAAGCTAAATGTAAAAATATAAAATAAAAATAAAATAAATAATAAAATAAAATAAATCCAGGCAGATATCATACACTCTTCACAAAAATTAACTCAGATTAAATTATAAACCTAAACATGAAACATGTAGAAGGTAATATAGAAGAAAATTTAAATGACCTTGGTTTTGGAAATAACTTTAGCTACAAAAGCACAAGCACTGAATTTAAAAATGTCTACTCTGTGAAACAATGCCAAGAGAATGAAAAGGCAAAGCACAGACTGTGAGAAAAAATTTGCAAAATACACATCTGGCAAAGGACTGTTAATCAAAAAGACACAAAGACCCCTTAAAACTCAACAATCGTGGAAAAACCTGATTACATATGAGCCAAAGACCTTAGCAGATACCTCACAAAAGAAAATATTACAGATGGCAAATAAGCATATAAAAAGATGCTTCACATCATATGTCATCAGGAAAATGCAAATTAAAACAAAAAAGAGACACCAGTACATACCCAGAATCCAGAACACTGACAACAGAACACGAAATGTTGGTGAGGATGTGGAGCAACAGGAATGTTCTTCCATGTCTATTGAGAATAAAGAATGGAAAACAACTTGGCAGTTTCTTACAAAACTAAACATATTCTTGCCAGATGATTCAGCAGTAGCAGTTCTTGGTATTTATCCAAAGAAGATGAAACCTATACCCACAAAGATGTCTATAGTAGTTTTATTCATTACTGACACAAGCTTGGAAGCAACCAAGATATCCTTCCATAGGTGAAAGTTCAAATAAAGTGTAGTACATGCAAACAATGGAATCTTATTTAATGCTAGAGAAATAAATTACCAAGCCATGAAAAGATATGGATATAAATATTTAATAAATATTTTATTTTAGGCTTCTACCAGTCTATCAATAGTAGTAGTATATTTTAACAGTGAATGCCCAGCATTCAAGAATTTACCTAATAAAATATTTGGGGTTCAATATTTTAAATACTTCAACCTCTATGATTATATTCCTAATAATTTTGAATTGGGGTAAATAAAACTTAATTTTTTGTAACTTGTTTCTTATTGCAAAAGAGCCCAATGAAATTTTAGAAAATAAAAATTTACCAAAAAAAAGTTTAGTTTACTACTGCCAAATAATTTAAAACTTTACCTTATATTCAAATACATATATTTTTCTAAATTGATTTATAGGCTACTAAAACCAAAAACTTTTAGTTATACTAGATTTCATATCATGCAATCAATGCCAGAAAGCCATCTGGCGATGACTTGTCTTAAATAGAGTTAAGATGGGTTTTATTACAATGCAAGATGGAAACAAAGATAGTATAACAATTGAGTGTTACATAACTTTTCTGTTTTGAGCAAGTTACTAATCTACAAAAGGCTTTTATCGGTGACACACTTGGGAATTTAACAAAACTTTTAAACTAGCATGTGCGACTCATTCCTGGAAAACAACACAATCAATAACACTTTCTTTAGATGAAATCATGACTATTTCTCCATTTGAATAAAAAAGGGAGCAACCCCAATAAGTTTTTGAACATGAAAAGTTGAAATGCTATAATGCTCCTAAGGAATTAAATGGTCCAGTCATGAATTTAAAAAAAAGGATATAAATTACCAAAGTGTTTGTATAATTGGAATGTACAACTGCGCATTATCGTTCAATAGTGTAGGCTTGTACAAGAACTCTATAAAAGAACTCCACTTCTAAACCGTGGAAAATATGTTCCCTTTCCCCCTATATACATCTATTAAGCCATTCATTTAGCTTTTAAAATATCCACTTAATACAGGCTTTTTACTCATTTGCACAAATACCCAGGAAGTGAAGGAGGGTGTTATACAAATATTAAAGGAAAAGATTGCTCTAGGCAGAGCAAGTAAGTATAAAGACTTTGTGTGAACAGCTGGTCTGTTACTTTTGAGGAAAAACAAGGAGGCCAATCAGGAGTTCATAGTGGTGGAGAGAGAAAGAACGTATTGATGTATGACCCTCTAGTACATTGAAACGCCTTCAGTTTTTATTTAATATGAAAGGGCAAGATACCAAAAGACTTTCAAAAGCAGAATAAAATCATCTGACTTGATTTTTAGGTTAAGTTGCTGTACCAAAATAAATTTGCAGGGAGAAAGGAGTGCAGTATGTGTGGAAGTGGGGCTATCAAACAAGTCAATAATTCAGGAACATATGATGGTGTTTTTAGCATACTGGGTGGTAATAGAAGTGGTGAGGTATGGTTTTTATTTTGTATCTATTTTGATGGTGAATATTCTGGTGAACAGGATGGGGTATGTGCAGGACAGACAATATCAACATTTATTTTACCTGCACAAACAGAAGGGTGGAGTCTTCATTCCCTGATATGGAGAGAATTCTGAGTTCAAATGTTCTTTCTGATTAAATGGCATAGTGATGATGAGGATTTAGTCAGACAGTGAAAGAGAGCAGTAAGCGTAGTGTTAAGCGGTAAGACATTATAATACATTTGGACATCAAAAAAAGTTGTGTTGGATCACCTGTTTATGTGAGTAAATAAATAAATAAAGCTTCCTGGGGTTCTGATAGAGGTAAAGAAGACTACTATATGATCCAAAGGGGCACGTGCACCAAATGTTTATAGAAAGCAATATCCACAATAGCCAAACTATGGAAAGAACCTAGATGCCCATCAACAAATGAATAATATATATATATATATATGGAATACTATGCAGCCATCAAAAGAAATGAAATCTTGCCATTTGCGATGACATGGCTGGAACTAGAGGGTATTATGCTTAGCAAAATAAGTCAACCAGAGAAAGAGACTATCATATGTTTTCCCTGATATGAGGAAATGGAGGTGCAATGTGTGGGGTTTGGGGGACAGGAAAAGAGTTAATGAAACAAGATGGGATCGAGAGGGAGACAAACCATAAGAGACTCTTAATCTCACAAAACAAACTGAGAGTTGCCCGGGGGTTGGGGAGGGTAGGGAGAGGGTGGTGGGGTTTTGAACATTGGGGAGGGTATGTGCTTGGTGAGTGCTGTGAAGTGTGTAAACCTGGCGATTCACAGACCTGTACCCCTGGGGCTAATAATACATTATATGTTAATTAAAAAAGAAGAAGAAGAAGAAGACTACTATTAATCCAATACTATGGTTTTCAGCAAAGAGTGTGTAATCAGGCATATTTTATTAAAGTATCCAAGTAAAATGATGGTCGAACATTGGAATAACAGAAAACATAAAAATCAGAGATTTTAAAAAGAGATATGGGACAGTGTAGAGAATATAGTCAATGATATTATAATAGTGTTATATGGTGACAGATGGTGGCTATATTTGTAGTGATCATAGAATAATGTATGGAGATATTGAAAACCTGAAACCAATGTAACACTGAATATCAACTATACTCAAATAAAAGAGTAGTAAAAATAAAACATTTAAATTTAAAAAGATAAAAAGAGGGACAGGAATTTGAAAAGTGAATTCAAAAAGAGTAAAGATGAGGCTAAGACATACTCTGAACCTTGAGGAAAACACCATTTTGAAAATTCTTCCCATTTTGAGAAAACTCAAATGAATCAATACCATAAAAGAACCCATTTTAACTGAGAGATGTAATGAATGCTCAAGAAATAATTTTATGACAGGATAATTCTTCCCTCTGAAACAGCATACAGAAACCAGGGAAAACACTTGGAAGCAAAATAAACTATACTGAAAATAAGAATCAGGAAAAAGGTAAGTGATGAAAGATAAGAAAATTAGACCTGCGACAGAGATCTAGTGAAGAGAATTTTTAGCTTGTGGTTTAATGTTTTTGAGGATAATCTAGAGTTCATAACTGCCTTGAGACAGGCCGATTGTAGGCAGTTTAGGCAGACCCCTAAGACAGGCCTACTTTGGGCAGGTGGTGTTGGAGGAGGCCATTGGGCTGGACAAAGACAAATCCAACCATTTGACTAAAGTGTCTGTGAAGATGTTGAAGTCAGATGCAACAGAGAAAGACCTGTCAAACCTAATCTCAGAAATGGAGATGATGAAGATGATTGGACAGCACAAGGACACCATCAACCTGCTGGGTCCTGCACACAGGACGGTCCTTCGTACACTCTCACGCAATATGCCTCCAAAGAAAACATACAGGAGTACCTGCAGGACCAGAGGCCTCGTGACCTGGAGTACTGTTACAGTATCAGCCACAATGCAGCAGAGCAACTCTCCTCCAAGGACCTGGTATCCTGTGCCTATCAGGTAGCCTGAGGCATGGAGTACCTTGCCTCCAAGAAGGCAAACACCAAGACCTGGCCACCAGGGAAGTGCTGGTGACAAAGGACAACATGATGAAGATCTCAGACTTCAGCCTTGCCAGAGATATCACCACATCAGTTACTATAAAAACAACCAACTGTGGACTGCCTGTGAAGTGGATGATCCCTAAGACCATATTTGTCCAGATCTACATCCACGAGAGTGACTTCTGGTCTTTTGGGGTGATCCTGTGCAAAATCTTCACTCTGGAAGCCTCCCATATCCTGGAGTGCCTGTGGAGGTGGTTTTCAAGCTGCTGAAGGAGTCATTTGATGGATAAGCCAATAAGTGCACCAGAGAGTTATACAATAATACAATACAATAATAATACATTAATTAGGAGAGGCTGGCATGTGGTACCTTCAAGCTGCTGGTAGAAGACCTGGATCATACTGTGGCCTTGACCTCCAACCAGGAGAACCCGGACCTGTCCTTGGCCCTGGAACAATACTGTCTATGCTTTCCCAACACCCAAAGCTCCACCTGCTCCTCAGAGAAGAATTCCACCTTCTCTCATGTGCCGTTGCCCAGGGAGGCCTATCTGCCCTGACACCCAGCGCAGCTTGCCAATGGTGGACTCAAATGACTAGTATCCCTATTACTCCTGTCCAGATTCCGTCATAACCTGTAACCATTACCCCCAACCCTCCCTGAAAGACTCACTGCCTTCTCCTTTGTCCCTTTCCTACTGGCAGGAGCCAGCTGCCTACCTGAGGCCTTCACCCCCTTGAAGTTCACCTCTCTTCCCCTTCCTCTTCCTCCTCCTTACAACCTGCTCATGAAAGAAAGGCACAGAGAGGCAGGTACTTGCTCGTGGCTACTTCCTTCCCTCCCAGATGTTGGACCAAGACCCCTCCCTGGCATCTGGTACTGCCTGGACGTCGAGGGAGTGGGAGATGAGGCATGCCAGTGAAAGCTGTCGGAGCTCTCCGGTTTTGGTCTGCTTAGCATAACATGTAAGACTGAGTTCTGGTGGCAGGGACCTAGTCCTTGGGGCTATAGCACTAGCGAGGGGAGGTCAACTGCTCTGGGCTTTGGCTAAGAGCAACCCCTGCTCCAGAGATATGGTGCCAAGGGCTTATTAATTATGATTCTAATTTGCTTTGCTGACCAAATGCCTGGTATCAACAGATGGGAAGGCAAAGACTGGAAGCAGTGTTGTGACCATGGGGTCCAGCCCCAAACTATGAAGAAAACACAAAGTGTATAAATCTGAGTAAGTATATATTTACACACCTCTTTAAATAGGTTGTTATCAAAGATTTAATCAATGGGTAATATGCTTCTCATGGCTGGGAAGCATCAGTTGCCATATATTAAAAACAAAGGAAAGAGGTGTCTGGGTGGCTTCCTCCGTAAGTGTCCCTTCTTTTCAGGTCATGATCCCAGGGTCCTGGGATGGAGCCCAATTCAGGCTCTCTGCTCAGTAGGAAACCTGCTTCTCCTTTTCCCTCTGCCCTGCTTATAGTTCCTCTTCCTGTCTCTCTGTCTGTCAAATAAATAAAATATTTAAAAAAAAGAAACAAAATGATTTAAAAGTTCTTTTTTTTTTTTTTAATTTTCTAGGGGTGCCTGGATGACTCAGTTCTTTAAACAGATGTTTGCCTTTGGCTGAGGTCATGATTCCAGTGATCCAGCCCTGCATGGGACTACTTGCACCACAAGGAGCTTGATTCTTCCTCTCCCTTTGCACGTTATTCCTCCCGCTTGTGTGCTTCCTCTCTCTCTCTCTCTCTTGCTGTCAATAAACAAATAAAATCTTTACTAAATAAATTAATAAATAAACCTACTTTCAGTTTAGGTCCCTTAACAAAAATGGCTACTGCTTCATTTAAAAAAAAAAAAAAGATAATTTAGAAAGATGCTTCCAGTGCTAAAAAGTTGGGTTTTTTTTTCAGGATTAAATATAGAAGTGCTTTATAAAGTAAAAGAAAAACTATGCTATATTAACACTAATAACACTATAACTTTGGTGGTTATATCAAGATAATGAAAAATGATTTTAAAGCAAATTTCATTATCAGACATAAAGATCAAGTCAAAATTACAGAGGAGTAAAAGGATGAATTTATCAGGGAGTATAATAATTCTTGACTTTTAATACTTAATAACAGATTTGGAGATATATAGGGAAAAACTAAGAACAAAAATCATAACTTCTACCTTAGAAGAGAAATGGAAAAAAGTCTCAACACCGTGCTCGCTTTGGCAGCACATATACTAAAATTGGAACGATACAGAGAAGATTAGCATGGCCCCTGCGCAAAAGTCTCAACACCTTTATTTTGAGATTATATAGACAAATGGTCATCAAATTGGTAAGATATGTAAGACTTGAACAAAATTATCAACTAACTAGATATGTTTGATATTACAGAACACTCCCAACAACCGAAGACTACATATATCTTAAGCCATGATTTTGTTTGCAAAGATCAACATTGATAATGCTCTAGTCATACCTCCGTGTACCAGGAAAGAATTAGCATATTTCTTGAAAGACACAGCTATCAAAGCTCCATTGAGAAACCATAATGATGGAGAAGGGATTTGCAAATTATATATCTGATAATGGACATCTACTCTGTTTATTAAAAAATGAATAAAAATAAAATACCTTACTAATAACCAAACAGAGTATCCAATTTTACATGTGAAGAAAATTATTGAAGAGACATGTCACCAAAAGGATATGCATGGCTTATAAGCACATGACAAATTTCTCAACATTTAGACATTAAAGAAATACAAATTAAAATCATAATGAGACATGCTTACATATCTATTAGAATGGCTAAAATTATAAAGGCTAATTTACTTCGTCTGAGCTAGATTGAGAAGCAACAAAAAATCTAAACTGTTGTTGGCATATATCATGATACCACCACTTTGGAAAATAGTTTGAAAATTTTTTTAAATGCAAAATACGTTGCAGTTACACCAATAGCCATTTTACTTCTACGCATTTAACCAAGAGAAACAAACGCTATGTTCGTACAAGGACTTGTATATGAATTTCATAGCAGCTTTATTTTTAAGAATTGAAAACAGTAGAAATGTTCATCAATGTCCATCAATAGAGCAAAGACAAATTATGATCTATTCATTAAAGAGATTACTATTCAACATCAAAATGAACTATTTACAATTGGAGATTCTCAAAGTAATGGTGCTGAGAAAAGAAAAGCCAGGCAATGAATAGAATATACTGTGTGATTCCATGACTATTAAAAAAATCTAGAAAATACAAATTTATATAAAGTCACAGTTATCAAATATATTGGTGTGATTTTAGTGCCTTCTTCTGTGCTCCCATAGCTTCCTACACTTGGATCTCCAAGCATTTGTTACACCATGTGAAAATATGAACTCTTTTTCTTTATTCTGTCTTCCTAGAATAAGAATCCTTGAAATTTTATGGACATTTGAACTCTCAGTTATTAGTAGAAATTCTATCACACAGTAAGTTTTCAAATATAAAGCCACAATTTTACAATGACTTCTAAGCTTTTACATGATCTAGCCACTCATTTAACCTCTGTGGCCTCTTTCCCTGCTACTCTTCAGTCCCTCACAGTGGCCTCCTTGCTATTCCTCAGATCTGCCAGGCATGATCCAACCTAATGGCCTTCAAGATAGCCAATTCCTTTGTCTGGAGTGACCTTATTGCTGATAGTTCTGGGCAAATTCATCACCTTTCCATACGTTTGTTCAATTGTCAGCTTCATTGTAACTACCCTGATCTTCCTATTAAAATTCTTACCTCCCCATCCCCTGCCTAGCAACCTCGATTTTTCTCATCCTGATCTAATTTTTCTCTTTCCCCATTGCACTCATCATTTTTGAATGCACTATGCAATTTTTATTCAGGTTTATAGCTTTTAATTGTCTCACCCATTAAAATAAACGTTCTACAAATCCAAGTATTTCATTTACCAGTGTAGTCTGAAGTAATATCTGCCATATAATAGACAGTAGACAATTGGTAAATTTCAGAATAAATTAATGTTGAGAATATACTGAATTTCATAAGTCATTTCAATATTTTTTCAAAAAATAAACTATGTAAAACATACCTTAAATTTACTTTCAAAATATTTTAGAGCATATAATGAACAAAAGAAGACAAAAGAAGACAAAAAAACCCAAAATAAGCAAAAGCCTCAAAGAAACAATCATATGAATAACCATTTCAAACCTACTTAAAAATTGCATAATACCACACTCCTAGATCCTCTCTGAATGCTCTAAAATAACCCTTCAAAAGAAATACATTTTTTAAAATAACAGATTTTTTGGCAAATAATTTATTAAAATAAAAATTTCATTCATCTATGTAGATCATAATAAATGTTTTTAATAAGCATAAAATTATAACTCTGAAGTGTGCTAAAATGAAACCACCTGCTAAGGGTGAGAGAACAAAAATAAACATCATTTTTCCAAATAAGAGGAATTTATTACCTTTGAATCAAAGCATGTGGATTTTTTCAAAGTGCCAATAAAGGAATATGGAAACAGAATCCATAGAAAGTCATATTTTAGATTTCTAAAAGACTTCAAAGTGAAGAGTATACATTTTTTAAATGCTACATAATGCTACATAATGACAAGATGACAGGTTGTGACAAATAGCATTTTAAAAACTCTACTCATAATGGAACTGAAAGTGTCATTTCCCTATAATTTTATATATGTCATTAATTTACTATATTTGGATACAACACATTACCAAACAGATGTTCATCAAAGACTAAATCATTTTTAATGGAACATAATATTTTGAACCTACATCTATTAATCATTTTTTTGATCTAACATTTATAGTCTCGCTAAACAATTGATCAGATATTGACAAATTTAAAAAAAATATAGGATAAAAAGTCGTGTTTGGAAAAGTAGATTTTCTTTGAAATTTGCATTTAAATGAAAATATTTGCTGATATTTTTAAGACTTTAAATGTAATTTTATATATATCTGACCTATCAGATGATATAAAATTTTTGGAGAAAATATGACATATTTTTTTATCTTGGTTGAAGGTATTAATAAAGAGCAACTGCTTGTATTATTTGTATTGTGATATCTTAGTTAATAAACATGGATAACTGGTATAAAATATGTTTTTTTCAAAATTTTATTTATTTACTTGACAGAGATCACAGGAAGGCAGAGAGGCAGGCAGAGAGAGAGAGGAATGGAAGCAGGCTCCCTGCTGAGAAGAGAGCCCACTGTGGGACTCAATACCAGGAACCTGGAATCATAACCTGAGCCGAAGGCAGGGAATTTAACCCACTGAGCCACCCAGGCACTCTAAAATATGATGTTTTTATATATAGAATTATAGTTCTTGCCAAAATATGGAACTAGCTGGAACTGAATGCATCCTTCAAAGTCAGCTCTTTAAAAATTATGCAAGTTTAATATAGAACTATTTCAGATATGAACCAAAAACAAAGAAATGATGATAAATTTCTTAAAAGACTCAAAGTTGCTCTTGACTGGTATGTTTCAATCTCTATTCCTGGTTTGAGGACAGTTTTTAACAGGCCTGTCACTGTAGAAATCAGCTGGATGTTTAGAGGCTATCAGAACTGTGCAAAAACCTTGAAGGGGTAAAGACTTGAAAATTCTTTAGAGAGATTAGCTCCCAAAGGCATTATTCATCCACACATTTTCCTCCAAACAATTAAGACTGATGGATGAGGGGCACCTGAGTGTCTCTCTCATCACGTGGGTGGTGGGTTAAGCCTCTGCCTTCATCTCAAGTCATGGTCTCTGTGTCCTGGAATCCAGCCCCACATTGGGCTCTGCTCAAAAGGAAGCCTGCTTTCCTCCCTGCTTGCCTGCCTCTCTGCTTAATTGTAATCTCTCTCTCTCTCTCTCTCTCTCTCTGTGTCCAATAAATAAATAAAATCTTTAAAAAAAGGCTGATGGATGCTAAATTATGAAAACTGCTCCCTCCAAATGATGCTTCTTCATAAAGATTTAAGAATTTAAAATTGTAAGAATTTAAAATTAAAACTTGATTGTAGGATTTATGTTACAGAATAACATCAAGTGAAGGCAGTTATTATTAGATCTGAAGTATTTGTGATTCTGAATTCTTGGCCTCATTAGTAAATTTATTTTTAAATTCTCCCATGGAGTGGTGATTGGCCTTCAGTCTTTCACTGATGTACATCATTGGGTCAAATGTGAGTGTGTGCCCAGATCTATATATAATCTTCTTTGTATTTCACTGGAGATGGCATTTCTGAGTTTTGTTCAATTGAATTTGGACAGATGTTTTAATAGTCACTTCTAGAGTTGGCCCTGGAGAATATCTTCCTTTTTTTTTCTCTCTTCCTGATTCTCTGAAAAACCCGGACTAATTCACATTATCACAGTCATATCACAATTCAAGTTTTTCCAAACACTATAGCTGCAAAATAGAAGGAAGCTACTCAGAATGTAATGCTATTGTGAATGATTGAGAAAGAAAACATTATTATAATTAAGCTACCAGGTTTCAATGTATTTTATTGTTGCTTAGAAAATCCTAGCATACCCAGACTTTACAGAGATTTGATGATCGTAAGAGGAGCTGAACTCATGGACCAAAATAACTATGCACATAAAAAGTACAATTACTTACCTAAAAAAGATGATGTGGTTAACTTTATATGGCAATCAAAGTGTTATTGGAACAGAGATTTAAAAAATAGCTTAGGGGCGCCTAGGTGGCTCAGTGGATTAAGCCACTGCCTTCAGCTCAGGTCATGATCTCAGGGTCCTGGGATCAAATCCTGCATCAGGCTCTCTGCTCAGCAGGGAGTCTGCTTCTCTCTCTCTCTCACTCTCTCTCTTTCTGCCTGCCCTCCGTCTACTTGTGATTTCTCTCTGTCAAATAAATAAATAAATAAAATCTTAAGAAAAAAGAATGACTGTACTTTTAAAAAATAGCTTAAAAGGGGCACCAGGGTGGCTATGTGGGTTAAAAAGACATGTAGACCTGTGGATTAGAGTAGAGTGCCCAGATATGGACCATCAACTCTATGGTCAAAAAATCTTTGACAAAGCAGAGAAAATTATACAGTGGAAAAAAGACAGCCTCTTCAATCAATGGTGCTGGAAACATTGGACAGATATGTTTGGAAGAATGACACTCAACCATTCTCTTATACCATACATAAAAATAAATTCGAAATGGACAAACGACCTCAACGTGAGGCAGGAGTCAATCAAAATCCTAGAGGAGAACATAGGCAGTAACCTCTTGGACACTGGCCACAGCAAATTCTTTCAAGACATGTCTCTAAAGACAAAGGAAACAAAAGCAAAAATGAACTTTTGGGACTTCATCAAGATCAAAAGTTACTGCACAGTAAAGGAAACAGTCAACAAAATGAAGAGACAACCCACGGAAAGGGAGAAGATTTTCACAAATGACATTACAGATAAAGGGCTGATATCCAAGATCTATAAAGAACTCCTCAAACTCAACACACAAAAAACAGATAATCATGTCAAAAAATGGGCAGAAGACATGAACAGACACTTCTCCAAAGAAGACATACAAATGGCAAACAGATGCATGAGAAAATGGTCATCATCATTAGCCATCAGGGAGATTCAAATCAAAAGCACATTGGGATACCACCTTACACAGTTAGAATGGCCAAAATTAACAAGGCAATAAACAACAAGTGTTGGAGAGGATGTGGAGAATGGGGAACCCTCTTACACTATTGGTGAGAATGCCAGTTGGTGCAGCTACTTTGGGATACAGTGTGGAGACTCCTTAAGAAATTAAAATTAGAGCTACCCTATGACACTGCAATTGCACTACTGAGTATTTACCCCTAAGATACAGATGCAGTGAAAAGAAGGGACATCTGTACCTATAGCACCAATGGCCACAGTCATTAAACTTTGGAAAGAACCAAGATGACCTTCAATGGATGAACGAATAAAGAAGATATGATCCATTTTTACAATGGAGTATTATGCTTCCTTCTGAAAGGAAAGATACCCAACTTTTGTAACAACATGGACGGGACTGGAGGAGATTTTCCTGAGTGGAATAATTCAAGCAGAGATTGTCAATTTTCATATGGTTTCACTTAATTGTGGAGCATAAAGAATAACACAGAAGACACTGGGTGATCAAGAGGAGAAGTGAGTGGGGGGAAATTGGAGGGGGAGACAGACCATGAGAGACTCTGAGAAACAAACCAAGAGTTTTGAGGGGAGGGGGCAGAGGGTTGGGTAAGCCTGTTAATGGGAGTTATGGAGGGCACATTTTGCATGGAGCACTGGGTGTGGTGCATAAACAGTGAATTTTGGAACCCTGAAACAAATAAAATAAAAATGACAACAACTCCTTTTCCCAACATGCGGTAGGAGTCCCCCAAATGATTGGAAGCAGCCTCCATTAGAGATCAATCCACTGCATGTTGAAGGTCCTCCCACTTCAAAAAGACCAAGAAATATCCAATCCCAAAACAAAGTAAGGGCCAGCTCCACCTCATGGAATACCACCTGCTCTCCCTTAGATAGTGTGCTGTTGCTTTAATAAACCTGCCTTCTGCTTTCACTTGGGCATTGATCTCTAATTCTCATGTGCCAACAATAAAAATAATGATGGTTTACCGTTACAATTCATAGAAAAGGAGGTACAGGGAAATTGAATGGAAGGGAATAACAAAGTAGGTTCATAAGTCAATCTTCCTTGTAAAAACATTAACCTGAAAGAGCATTTCTGCCACCTCTCTCTTGTTTGATTTGATAAAGAATGACCATGATACATGAATTATAGTTCGGGATTTTGAAAAGCATAATAGCTTTATACCAACACTTGAGCTTTTATTTATTTATTTATTTATTTATTTATTTATTGCTAACAAGATAGGTCGATTGGATATGCGGTTCCTGACAAGCAACCTCAGAAGAGATTCCATCTTCATGAGAAGTCAGAAAGAACCACAAACCAAACCTCAAAATGGATTCAAAGAGAAAATACTCTTAAAAAATTTCCCTTCCTGGGGCACCCGAGTGGCTCAGTGAATTTGGCTCACTGGGCCTTTGCGTTCGGCTCAGGTCATGATCCTAGGGTCCTGGGATTGAGCCCCATGTCTGGCTCTCTGCTCAGCAGGGAGCCTGCTTCCACTTCTCTCTCTGCCTACTTGTGATCTCTGTCTGTCAAATAAATAAATAAAATCTTTAAAAAAAAATTTTCTTGGGCACCTGGGTGGCAGAGTGAGTTAAAGCCTCTGCCTTTGGCTCAGGTCATGATTCCAGGGTCCTGGGATCGAGCCCCACATCAGGCTCACTCCTCAGCAGGAAGCCTGTTTCTTCCTCTCTCTCTGCCTGCCTCTCTTCCTACTTGTGATCTCTATCAAATAAATAAATAAAATCTTTAAAACTAAAATTTCCCTTCCTATCAGAAGCAGACCAAACCACTAACAAATTCCCCAGAAAGCTTCATCTAAAAGGTTGTACTTTCTTCAGACACCCAGCAGGACCTTCTTCTCGGGGCCTGGTATTTCTTCAATGGCCTATTCTAGAGAATAAGACACTAAACTACTGAGCGCCAAGGGCCTCAGAACCACGAAGAGATGATGAGGTGCACAATGCATGCCTCTGGTCAACAAGAGGGTATGTAAACGTTTGCTGCTTTTCTGCATTTTTCAAAGCTGAGTTTTTAGCTGGTGGCCGCTCCTTTAGGATAAATTGCTGATACCGTATAGTAAAAGCTATTATATGATCTTTTACAAACCATTTCCTATCTTTGCAATCTCATGTGCCAAGACAGACACGGATTATTTAAAACCCTGAAGAGAGTGGTATTGCGTTTAAATTGCCTGTAACCTTAGTGCAATAGATTTATGATTGATTATTTAGTTAAAATATAACTAAATATAACTAAAATATAACTGTTTTAAATATTTATTCTCAGTAAACGATTTCAAACTATGCTCATTTAAGTAAGTTGGTGCATAATCCCATTTCTATTAAAACATAGTGCAAGGACCAATGCCGCGCTTCCCAGAGAACCCCAAGCTCTTTTTCTAGAATGGCCATATGCCTATGTATCAGGCGTCCTCTTTTCACTCCCTTTGTGGAGCACCTACCATGGAGGTCATGTAATAACCAATAATCAAAAAACAAACAAAAAACCCAAACATCCAGGTCGAAGTGATTCCCGCGTACCATGATGCAATGGGAGACCTTGCATGGAAACTAGGAAACTGCTCAAACAGATTGCGGGCAGGCATCTCAGCCCAGGCCTGTGCTGGGGAAGCTGGTTCCCGGCTTTGGGCACAATCAGGAAGCCAGCGAAGTGACCCGAGCCGGGGTTTAGGGCAGATGATCTTTCTGCAGCCAGGCAGCAGGCGGACACGCCTTGGGGAGCCAGGCTAGGAGGCCGCCCAGCGCTGGCGCTGGCCAGGCTCCCAGGCCCCCGGGGCTTCGCTGGCGCCATTGCCCTGGGCCCGCACCTCAGGACGGAGGGGGATGGGGGTGAGGGCGGGGGCGGCCCGGAGAAGGGGCTTTGCTAATTACCGAAGCGGGAAGTGAGCTCGCGGAGGAAGCGATGGAGAGTCTGAGAGGAGGTGGAGGGGCTGGCGGAGGAGGGGCGCGCAGCGCCACGGTGCTCTGCTGCGGCCCAGTCGGCACTGCAGGAGCCCCACCCTCCCGCGCTCCAGCCCAGCCCCTGAGGCCACGCTGTACCGCTCCCGCGGCCCACTGCCCCGCCCCGCCCCAAGGCTTCCCCGGATGACCCTCTGCGAGCAGGTAAAATGACACCGCGCTGCGCCTACACCTGGAGCAGAAAGCGCGGGCCGTGAGCTCGCGGGGGTGTCGGGACCCAGCCTCCCGCGACCCCCGGGGCAGCGGGACCACCCCGGACGAAGCGCCGCACCCGGGTCCCCACGGGGTCGGGCGGGGACGGAGCCAGGCGAGGTGCCCCCCCCCCAGCGAGCGCAATAGCCCCCATCGTTTGGCACCCCCACGTGCGGGTGCCGAGGACCCCCTTCCCTCATCCCGAGCTGTGGCCCCGCCACTTTTGTTCTGGACTTGGGATCCCAGGTAGAAACTAGTCCCTCAGACCTCCCTGGCAGCAAGGAGCACAGGGAGGGATTCTCAGTCCTGTGTGTCCCCCGCCCCCCTCTTCCTCTCTCCACATTCACATGCCTTCTGGCCTCCCTTTCCTCTCCTCGTTGTCACTTTTATTAAATGGTTTTGTTCTGCATGTTCACCTGCAGAGCGATTTCATCAATGAATATACAGGAAACTGAGTTGGAGCCCACCTGTGAGAGCCCACCTGTGGAGGCCTTTCATTAGAATGGTCTCTGGTTCTAGTCTCAGTTCAGAATACTGTGTGTACCTGAGGACCGAGTCCAGATGTTTCTTTCATCTCTGATTTGAATTTGAAATCCTAATGTCACTATGACCTGGGAAGCTGAGGTCCACAGCATCTTCATCTGAAATTCCACTAGAGCTCCCATTTACCTAGTGCCCAGCCTGAGTCTGTTTTCCACTACTGTCAGGGTTCTAGAAGTTCATGCACTGCCCACCACTGACAGTAGGGGCATCTCTCTGTCCAGATTTTCCCTTTACATAAGGAGGTCAGTTACAGGAGATTAGGGCCCACTCTAACCACCTCACTGTAATGTGATTGCATCTGTAAGGACTCTAGTTCCAAATAAGGTCACGTTCTGTGGTACCAGAGATAAGGACAGCAGCAAGGTTTCTGGGGGTAATGCAGGTCAGCTCTTAACAGTCCACTCTCTGGCTCCCCAAATTCATGTCCTTCCCGTGTGCAAAATACCTTCACCCAATGCCCTCCAAAGCACTAATCATCCTAGAATCAACTCAAAATCTGAAATCTCATTTGTCCTCCTCCTCTCAAAGACCTAGATCTCACCCAGACCATGGGACCTGAGGACTGCATCCAGAAGCCACAGTCTCCTGGTAAAGCTGCCCATCAGGTCCTGACATCACCCTCATTCGTCGCAGCAGCCGAGGGCCTACAGTTCCGAGAGACAGTTTCTCAGAGGAAGTTTGAAGACCACCTCAGAGGACGTTGTTTGGGAGTGGATGAAGAGGGAAGGGGGTCAGAGCCTCCTGCCATTCCCAGGGCACCCAGAACCCAGAGAGTGAGGCCTTGGGTGCTTTCTAGTGACAGTTTCAAGGCAATTCTTTGACTTTGGGACTTCAGAGTTAATTTAGTTTTCATTTGTGATTATTATTTTTGTGTGGGGGCCATAGCATTTCATTTGACCTATGGCTGTTTTCACTCCCGGTTCTGAAGAAGCCCCTAAATCCTAACCCTGTTGAGGACTCTGAAAGCTCTCAGAGCAGCAGTACTGGGGGACAGTGTGGATACATGGTTTGGTTTCTCCTCTGGCCTGATTCTGCGGCAGCCCCGCTCTGTCCTCCTCAGACTTCAGAGCAATAGCTGAATAAGTGGAGAAAGGACCAGGGGGTCAGGAAGGTGGCCATGGAAGAGTGACTTCTCTGGAGGGTGGCTGAGCTAGTGAGTGAGCGTGTTAGTCCAGCTCTGCCTGCAGTCTGGATGGAGCTGAACAGGGGCCAGCGAAGGGGAGGAAGAGCAGAGAGCAGGGAAAAAGGGACCATGGAGGAGATTCAGACGAAGGGAAGTAATTGGGAGGAGAGAAGAAACTCTAGAAGACAGGCATGTAAGAAAAGATAAGGGATGAAGTGGGCATCAGGAAAGGGCACCACCAGGGAAGGAGAGAGGGGAAGGGAGAGCAATGGAGGGAGGAAAGGGGAAAGGAAGAAGGGAGGAGTCAGCACGCCAGGGCTCCCCCTGCATCTGAAGAAGAGGTGCCTGGTCCCCCCTGTCAAACAGGATGCTCACTCTTTGGTCCCAGTTTCTCCTCCCAGTGCTACTGGGCTTTGCAGCAAATTAATGACATATATAAAATTATAGGGAAATGACACCTTCGATTCCATTATGAGTAGAGCTTTTAAAATGGTCTCATGAGGCAGGAATTCTAGCCATTGGCTGTGCAAGGCATGAGGCCTGTTAGTGATTCTACTCTTTCCTCTGCAGAATGGGTCTTTCTACATTCCAGGAACTTTCTACCCCAATAAACAATGTGGCGATTCTCTCAGTTTGTTGTACTTTTGGTTTAAACAGCCAACTGTCGCTTAAAAAGGACTTTTGTTTAAAGTCCTTTAAAAAAAAAAGTCCTTTCAAAAAAATCTTGTTTTTTATTTTTTATTTTTTAATCCCATATGTTTACTCTGATCCTGGAACTTTGTCATTTTGAACTTCTCTGCTGATTAAAATATTCTTCATCATCAGCACTTACTGCTCTCCTCTCCTGGTGGTCTCTCCAGAAGGGGTCTTCTCTAGCTCTTCTAGCAGGAGATGGGCACTTCCCCTCTACCCCTGTTGCCGGACCAAGCTTACCTATCCTGCAGGGTCAGGTCGGCCTGGCCTTTTATCTGTTGTTCTCTTCTGAGTGGTTAGTTTTTCATAGATATCGTGCTTTGCTTTTGTCAGGATTTACCCTGCACTATCAAAACCCTTTTCTTGTGCCAGTGAAGCCTAAGAAACAGTCCTGATGATTGAACCAGGATCTCGAACAGATCATATTTATCCTGAATGTTCTGTCCAAAATGAAAAATACATTTCTGAGAAGCATCAAGTTCTCTGAGATGGGAAGTTTCACCAACTCTGTCATGTAGGGGCATCAATTCTGATTCTGTGTCAATTTTCCTACTTTCCCAGCTAGTAATTCTCTACCTCAGAAAGCCCACTCTCAACCGTTTCCTCTCTCAAAGGCAGTTGCTCTTAGAGTCTGCACATGGCACTTGGGGCCTGCTGGTCGTTGGCTACTGCCCTCTGTACCTTGGGTCTAACAGCTGCGTGGCATCAAGATGAGAACGTCTCTTGTTCTAAGACTTAATATAGTTTGGGGCACATGGTAAGCAATAATCACTTATTTTGTTGATCCAAGCGTTCGACCTTTCTTAATTATTCTAGTACCACAGTTTACTTGTTCTAAGATTTGTCCCCCCCCATTCTAATATCTCTTAAGGTGGCACGCACCTTGCACTTGAGGACATATCCTAGTTTAACTGACAGCATTTCTCTTTCTTAGTCGAACATAAACTATAGTGCATCTTACCCTTGATGAAAGCTAGGATGCAATTAAATACTCTATTATGGTTATGATTCTGATATTTGAAATCCTCTGGTAGCTCCCTGTGCCCCCACAGTGTCGTGCCTCACCTCCTTGGAATAGTGTACAAACCATCTCATCCCCAGTGTTAACCCCGGGGCTCAGCCTCCATCCCCAGGTGATGCTGCCCGATCAGCTGTCAGTTGTCAATGAACTTGCTGTAGTTTCCCGAATGCACTGTGCTGCCTCCTGGCACTTTGAAACTTGACACACTCATCCTCATTTTTCGCTTTGCCCATGTCTATCCCCTCCCCTGAAAATCTGCTCCTAAGTGGCTTTTCCCAGCTCCAACCTACCCTTGGCAGTCTTTTATCTCCCTGTGGTAAAGCCTGTCACACTGCACCATGGACATGCCCGTTGGCCCCCTGAGAAGACAAAAGGGACAGTGACGGCTCCCCAGCATTTGCAGCTCTAGTGCAGAGCCCCATGCCTGGCTTGCAGGAAATGCCAGATCATGAAGACAAACGGAGATCATCCTCTGGCTAAAACCAGCCCTTCTTTGCCTACCGCAAGGATCTGGATCAATAAAGAGCAGCCAGTTATTATTGCTGTTTTTCTAGGGATTTTTCCCCATATATTTCCCTGGTCTTTACTCTTTTAGTAGCACTTTAATTCAGGCTTCAAGCGCTTCCTAGTCTGATCAGGTGAAATCATTTTCCTTCCCATACCCTCGATGATTTCACACCTAGTAATTCTTTTTTTAAAGATCTTATTTACCCATTTGACAGATCACAAGTAGGTAGAGAGGCAGGCAGAGTGAGGGCGGGGGGAAGCAGGCTCCCCGCTGAGCAGAGAGCCCGATGTGGGGCTCCATCCCAGGACCCTGAAATCATGACCTGAGCCGAAGGCAGAGGCCTAAACCACTGTGCAACCCTGGAGCCCCATATCTCGTAATTTTTAATCAACGTGGATTTGCTGCATCAAATAGTACCTTCTTCTTCAAATATAAATATATAAATATATAAATATATTGATCAAGTCACGTGCATGTCCTAGGAGAATGTCATACCTTTAGTAGCAAACTTGAAATCTTGGCCATTGGTTTTGATTTTTGTTTTGGTTTGATTTGGTTTGGTTTTTGTAAATTTAAAAATCTCTCCATCCTTTGGCTCTGTCTGACCTGAGTGCTTTCAGCTGTTTCTGCAACAAAATTGTCCTGGCAGCGAAAACTCTCATTGTTTTCAGTGGCGCCCCCTTCTGAACACTTTGTTAATAAAAAGCTTTTTTTTTTTTTTTTTTTTTTTGGCTATTGTAAATGTGGACAACAATTAGGAATTTCAAAGTGGTGAACCTCAGATAATTTTCTCTAAGTGTGGGGTGAGGGTTACTCAAAAAGGAACTTGACAAGTCTTTAAAAATATTGATAATCATTATAACATACCGTGACTTATTGTTACTGGGCTCTTAACTGGGCTAACACTTGTTGGCTTCCGAGAAAGACTAACATAGTTCTATATGGTTCTGGCGGCATTCTAGCACAGGGTCTCAAGAGGCAGGGATTCTAGCCACTGGCTGTACACATTACTGAAGTTCTTTGTTCCCTTTAAACATTATTTCTCTCTTGATATGCATTCTTGTTTTGTATTATATTGCATTATAAAGTTTTTTTTTTTTAAAGATTTTATTTATTTATTTGACAGAGAGAAATCACAAGTAGATGGAGAGGCAGCCAGAGAGAGAGAGGGAAGCAGGCTCTCTGCCGAGCAGAGAGCCCGATGCGGGACTCAATCCCAGGACTCTGAGATCATGACCTGAGCCGAAGGCAGCGGCTTAACCCACTGAGCCACCGAGGCGCCCCTATAAAGTTTTTTTTTTAACAGACTGCATTTTTTAGAGTAGTTTGGGGATCAAAGTAAAATTCCCTTTCCCCACATACACACAGCCTTCCGATTATCAACATCCTGTACCACGGTTATAATTTTTCACGCTCACTGACCCTACACTGACACATCATTATCACCCCAAAGTCCACAGTTTACATTAGAGTTCACTCTTGGTGGGGCACCAGGGTGGCTCAGTGGGTTAAGGCTTCTGCCTTCGGCTCCGGTCATAATCTCACGGTCCTGGGATCGAGCCCCAGACCAGACTCTCTGCTTGGCAGGGAGCCTGCTTTCCCCCAACCCCTGCTTTCCCCGCCTGCCTCTCTGCCTGCTTTGATGCCTGTCAAATAAATAAATAAAATCTTAAAAAAACCTTTTCTCATAGAGTTCACTCTTGGTATAGTATCTTATGCATTTTGACAAATGTGTAGTGATATATATCTAAAATATCATGCATATCATACAGAACATTTTCACTGGCCTAAAAATCCTCTGTGCTCTGCCTGTTCATCCTCCTCCTCTCCTAACTGCTACAAACCGCTGACTTTTATACAATTTGCATAGTTCTGCCTTTTCTAGAAGGTCATATAGTTGGAACCTTGCAACATGAAGCTTTTTCAAATTGACTTCTTTCACTTATTATGACGGATTTTAAGTTTGTTCCTTGTCTTTTCATTGCTTGATAGCCATTTCTCTTTATCGCTGAATCATATCCCATTGTTTCAATGGACCACAGTTTATCTATCCATTCTCCTCCTGAAGGACATCTTGGTTACTTCCAACTCTTGGCACTTATGGGTAAAGCTGTTACAAACACAGGTTTATATGCAGAATTCTGTGTACACAAAGTTGTCGCTCTTTTGGGTGAGTTCCAAGGAGCATGATTGCTGGATCATATGGTAAGAATATGTTTAGTTTTGTAAGAAACTGCCCAGCTGTCTTCCAAAGTGGTAGCACCATTTTGGTGTTCTCACCAGAATGAATGAGAGTTTCTCTGGTTCCTCATCGTCAAAAGCATTTTATGTTGTCAGTATTTTGGATTTTAGCCATTCTAATAGATGTGTAGTGATAGATCATAGTCTTATTTATTTATTTATTTTTAAAAAAGATTTTATTTATTTATTTACCAGAGAGAGATCACAAGAAGACGGAGAGGCAGTCAGAGAGAGAGAGAAAGGGAAGCAGGCTCCTCCTGAGCAGAGAGCCCAACGTGGAACTCGATCCCAGGACCCTGAGATCATGACCTGATCCAAAGGCAGCGGCTTAACCCACTGAGCCGTCCAGGTGCCCCTCATGTTCTTTTAATTTACAATTCCTTAATTAGACATGCTGTGGATCATCACAGCATCTGTTCATATCATTATTGCCAGCTCAATATCTTCTTAAGTGAGGTGTCTGTTCTAGTCCTTGCCAATTTTTCAATCAGGTCATTCATTTTCTTGTGTTTGAGTTAATAAATGAATAAATAATAATAATAAATAATAAATAAATAAATAAAAAAGGAATGAATGAATGAATTTATTATATATATTATATATATATGTTATATATATATGTATAATATATATGTTATATATAATATATATTATATATATAATTATATATTAAATAATTTATTAAAAATAAATTTACTAATGAGGCCAAGAATTCAGAATCACAAATACTTCAGAACTAATAATAACTGCCATCACTTGTTGTTATTGTATAAGATAAATCCTACAATCAAGTTTCAATTTTAAATTCTTACAATTTTAAATTCTTAAAACCTTATGAAGAAGCATCATTTGGAGGGAGCAGTTTTCATAATTTAGCATCCATCAGCCTTTTTTTTAAGATTTTATTTATTTATTGGACACAGAGAGAGAGAGAGAGAGAGATTACAAGTAAGCAGAGAGGCAGGCAAGTAGGGAGGGAAGCAGGCTTTTGAGCAGAGCTGGATGTGGGGCTGGATCCCAGGACCCAGAGACCATGACTTGAGATGAAGGCAGAGGCTTAACCCACCACCCACGTGATGAGAGAGCCCCTCAGGTGCCCCTC
>NW_028134701.1:0-86622 GCF_964662115.1 Mustela nivalis | reverse complement strand
GGTAATTTTTAATCAACGTGAATTTGCTGCATCAAATAGTTCCTTCTTATTCAAATATAAATATATGAATATATTGATCAACTCACTGGCATGTCTTAGGAGAATGTCATACCTTTAGTAGCAAACTTGAAATCTTGGCAATTAGTTTTGATTTTTGCTTTGGTTTTTATAATTTTAAAAATCCCACCAGCCTTTGGCTTGCTCTCACCTGAGTGCTTTCAGCTGTTTCTCCAACAAAACTGTCCAGGCATCAGAAACTCTCATTGTTTACAGTGGCGCCGACTTCTGAACACTTTGTTAATAAAAAGCTTTTTTTTTTTTTCTTTTGGCTATTGTAAATGTGGAACAACAATGAGGTATTTCAAAGAGGTGAACCACACATAAATTTCTCTAAGGGTGGGGTGAGGGTTACTCAAAAAGGAACTTGACAAGGCTTTTAAGATATCTATAATCATTATAACTTAACGTGAGTTATTTTTACTGTGCCCTTAACTGGTCAAACACTTGTTGGCTTCCAAGAAAGACTAACGTAGTTCTAGATGGTTTTAGCGGCCTTCTAGCACAGGGTCTCATGAAGCAGGGATTCTAGCCACTGGCTGTGCAAGGCATAAGGCCTGTTAGTGATTCTATTTTTTCCTCTGCAGAATGGGCCTTTCCACATTCCAGGTCTTTCTACCCCAATAAATAATGCGGTGATTCTCTTAGTGAGTTGTACTTTTGGTTTAAACAGCCAACTGTCTCTTAAAAAGGACTTTTGTGTAAAGTCCTTTAAAGAAAAAGTCCTTTAAAAAAATTTTTTTTTTTATCTTTTATTTTTTAATCCCATATGTTTACTCTGATCGTGGAACTTTTTTCATTTTTACCTTCTCTGCTGATTAAAATATTCTCTCCAAAATGTCAGTTATTTCCAGGTACTTGCACTGTAGACAATCTTTACATATTTTTTAAAAAATCCATTCACGATTCTTAGTGTAAATCCCGGGGATCTGAAAGACTACCATTTGCTATTCATCGAACAGTTACTATCTACACTAAGTGACAGGGTTGTAGAGAACGTGAGCTCACAAGAGATGTAAGCTTTTTTCCACTTTCAGCTACCATGTTCATTTCTATGTTACTCAGAGGAGCCTTCTTTGTAGAAACATATTATCCAATCTTTTATGAAGCTGAATTTAAATTCTGTCCCTTCATTCCCCACAACGCTTAAAAAGCCAAGCAAATTTTGTTCCATTTTTTAAGAGCCCATAGATGGCATTTTTTTAGTGTTGCGTTTTTGAGTTTTCAACACTCTTTATGTTACTTCTACTTCACAAATAAACAATTGCTAATGACAATGTGAACTTCCTACAAATGTGCAATCAAAATCCCTAGGTACACATTACCGAAGTTCTTTGTTCCCTTTAAACATTATTTCTCTCTTGATATGCATTCTTGTTTTGTATTATATTGCATTATAAAGTTTTTTTTTAACAGACTGCATTTTTTAGAGTAGTTTGGGGATCAAAGTAAAATTCCCTTTCCCCACATACACACAGCCTTCCCCATTATCAACATCCTGTACCACGGTGATAATTTTTCACGCTCACTGACCCTACACTGACACATCATTCTCACCCCAAAGTCCACAGTTTACATTAGAGTTCACTCTTGGTGGGGCACCAGGGTGGCTCAGTGGGTTAAGGCTTCTGCCTTCGGCTCAGGTCATAATCTCACGGTCCTGGGATCGAGCCCCAGACCAGACTCTCTGCTTGGCAGGGAGCCTGCTTTCCCCCAACCCCTGCTTTCCCCGCCTGCCTCTCTGCCTGCTTTGATGCATGTCAAATAAATAAATAAAATCTTAAAAAAACCTTTTCTCATAGAGTTCACTCTTGGTATAGTATCTTATGCATTTTGACAAATGTGTAGTGATATATATCTAAAATATCATACATATCATACAGAAAATTTTCACTGGCCTAAAAATCCTCTGTGCTCTGACTGTTTATCCTCCTCCTCTTAACTGCTACAAACCTCTGACCTTTATGCCATTTGCATAGTTCTGCCTTTTCTAGAAGGTCATATAGTTGGAACCTTGCAACATGAAGCTTTTTCAAATTGACTTCTTTCTCTTATTATGACGGATTTTAAGTTTGTTCCTTGTCTTTTCATTGCTTGATAGTCATTTCTCTTTATTGCTGAATCATATCCCATTGTTTCAATGGACCACAGTTTATCTATCCATTCTCCTCCTGTAGGACATCTTGGTTACTTCCAACTCTTGGCACATATGGGTAAAGCTGTTACAAACACAGGTTTACATGCAGGATTCTGTGTACACAAGTTGTCGCTCTTTTGGGTGAGTACCAAGGAGCACGATTGCTGGATCATATGGTAAGAATATGTTTAGTTTTGTAAGAAACTGCCCAACTGTCTTCCAAAGTGGTAGCACCATTTTGGTGTTCTCACCAGAATGAATGAGAGTTTCTCTTGTGCCTCATCGTCAAAAGCATTTTATGTTGTCAGTATTTTGGATTTTAGCCATTCTAATAGATGTGTAGTGATATATCATTGTCTTATTTATTTATTTATTTTTTAAAAAGATTTTATTTATTTATTTGACAGAGAGAAATCACAAGAAGACAGAGAGGCAGTCAGAGAGAGAGAGAAAGGGAAGCAGGCTCCTGCTGAGCAGAGAGCCCAATGTGGAACTCGATCCCAGGACCCTGAGATCATGACCTGATCCAAAGTCAGTGGCTCAACCCACTGAGCTGCCAGGCGCCCCTCATGTTCTTTTAATTTACAATTCCTTAATTAGACATGCTGTGATCATCACAGCATCTGTTCATATCATTATTGCCATCTCAATATCTTCTTAAGTGAGGTGTCTGTTCCAGTCCTTGCCAATTTTTCAATCAGGTCATTCATTTTCTTGTGTTTGAGTTAATAAATAATAAATAATAATAATAAATAATAAATAAATAATGAATGAATGAATTTATTATATATATTATATATGTTATCTATAATATATATAATAAATATTATTATATATTAAATAATTTATTAAAAATAAATTTACTAATGAGGCCAAGAATTCAGAATCACAAATACTTCAGAACTAATAATAACTGCCATCACTTGTTGTTATTGTATAAGATAAATCCTACGATCAAGTTTCAATTTTAAATTCTTACAATTTTAAATTCTTAAAACCTTATGAAGAAGCATCATTTGGAGGGAGCAGTTTTCGTAATTTATCATCCATCAGCCTTTTTTAAAGATTTTATTTATTTATTGGACACAGAGAGAGAGAGAGAGAGAGGGAGATTACAGGTAAGCAGAGAGGCAGGCAAGCAGGGAGGGAAGCAGGCTTCCTTTTGAGCAGAGCCGGATGTGGGGCTGGATCCCAGGACCCAGAGACCATGACTTGAGATGAAGGCAGAGGCTTAACCCACCACCCACGTGATGAGAGAGCCCCTCAGGTGCCCCTCATCCATCAGCCTTAATGGTTTGGAGGAAAATGTGTGGATGAGTAATGCCTTAGGGAGCTAATCTCTCTAAAGGATTTTCAATCTTTACCCCTCCAAGGTTTTGCACAGTTCTGATAGCCTCTAAACATCCAGCTGATTTCTACAGTGACAGGCCTGTTAAAAACTGTCCGCAAACCAGGAATAGAGCTTGAAACATACCAGTCAAGAACAACTTTGAGTCTTTTAAGGAATTTATCATCATTTCTTTGTTATGATTCCAGGTTCCTGGGATTGTGTCCCACAGTGGGCTGTCTGCTCAGCAGGGAGCCTGCTTCCATTACTCTCTCTCTGCCTGCCCCTCTGCCTTCCTGTGATCTCTGTCAAGTAAATAAATAAAATTTAATAAAAACATATTTTATACCAGTTATTCATGTTTATTAACTCAGATATCACAATACAAATAATTCCAGCAGTTGATCTTTATTAATACCTTCAGCAAGATCAAAAAATTAAGTCATATTTTCTCCAAAAATTTTATATCATCTGATAGGTCAGATATATAAAAAATTACATTTAAAGTCTTAAAAATATCAGCAAATATTTTCATTTAAATGCAAATTTCAAGAAAATCTACTTTTACAAACACGACTTTTTAATCCTATATATTTTTTAAATTTTTCAATATCTGATAAATTCTTTAGCGAGACTATAAATGTTAGATCGAAAAAAATGATTAATAGATGTAGGTTCAAATTATTATGTTCCATTAAAAATGATTTAGTCTTTGATGAACATCTGTTTGGTAATGTGTTGTATCCAAATATAGTAAATTAATGACATATATAAAATTATAGGGAAATGACACCTTCTGTTCCATTATGAGTAGAGCTTTTAAAATGCTATTTGTCACACCCTGTCATCTTGTCATTATGTAGCATTATGTAGCATTTAAAATATATATACTCTTCACTTTGAAGTCTTTTAGAAATCTAAAATATGACTTTCTATGGATTGTGTTTCCATATTCCTTTATTGCCACTTTGAACAAATCCACATGCTTTGATTCAAAGGTAATAAATTCCTCTTATTTGGAAAAATGATATTTATTTTTGTTTTCTCACACTTAGTAGGTGGTTTCATTTTAGCACACTTCAGAGTTATAATTTCATGCTTATTAAAAATATTTATTATGATCTACATAGATGAATGAAACTTTTATTTTGTTAAATTATTTGCCAAAAAATCTGTAATTTTAAAAAATGTATTTCTTTTGAAGGGTTATTTTAGAGCATTCAGAGAGGATCTAGGAGTGTGGTATTATGCAATTTTTAAGTAGGTTTGAAATGGTTATTCATATGATTGTTTCTTTAAGGCTTTTGCTTATTTTGGTTTTTTTTTCTCTTATTTTGTTCATTATATGCTATAAAATATTTTGAAAGTAAATTTAAGGTATGTTTTACATAGTTTATTTTTTGGAAAAAATATTGAAATGACTTATGAAATTCAGTATACTCTCAACATTAATTTATTCTGAAATTTACCAATTGTCTACTGTCTATTTTATGGCAGATATTACTTCAGACTACACTGGTAAATGAAATACTTGGCTTTGTAGAACGTTTATTTTAATGGGTGAGACAATTAAAAGCTATAAACCTGATTAAAAATTGCATAGTGCATTCAAAAATGATGAGTGCAATGGGGAAAAAGAAAAATTAGATCAGGGTGAGAAAAATCAAGGTTGCTAGGCAGGGGATGGGGAGGTAATTTTAATAGGAAGATCAGGGTAGTTACAATGAAGCTGACAATTGAACAAACGTATGGAAAGGTGATGAATTTGCCCAGAACTATCAGCAATAAGGTCACTCCAGACAAAGGAATTGGCTATCTTGAAGGCCATTAGGTTGGATCATGCCTGGCATATCTGAGGAATAGCAAGGAGGCCACTGTGAGGGACTGAAGAGTAGCAGGGAAAGAGGTCACAGAGGTTAAATGAGTGGCTAGATCATGTAAAAGCTTAGAAGTCATTGTAAAACTGTGGCTTTATATTTGAAAACTTACTGTGTGATAGGATTTCTACTAATAACTGAGAGTTCAAATGTCCATAAAATTTCAAGGATTCTTATTCTAGGAAGACAGAATAAAGAAAAAGAGTTCATATTTTCACATGGTGTAACAAATGCTTGGAGATCCAAGTGTAGGAAGCTATGGGAGCACAGAAGAAGGCACTAAAATCACACCAATATATTTGATGACTGTGACTTTATATAAATTTGTATTTTCTAGATTTTTTTAATAGTCATGGAATCACACAGTATATTCTATTCATTGCCTGGCTTTTCTTTTCTCAGCACCATTACTTTGAGAATCTCCAATTGTAAATAGTTCATTTTGATGTTGAATAGTAATCTCTTTAATGAATAGATCATAATTTGTCTTTGCTCTATTGATGGACATTGATGAACATTTCTACTGTTTTCAATTCTTGAAAATAAAGCTGCTATGAAATTCATATACAAGTCCTTGTACGAACATAGCGTTTGTTTCTCTTGGTTAAATGTGTAGAAGTAAAATGGCTATTGGTGTAACTGCAACGTATTTTGCATTTAAAAAAATTTTCAAACTATTTTCCAAAGTGGTGGTATCATGATATATGCCAACAACAGTTTAGATTTTTTGTTGCTTCTCAATCTAGCTCAGACGAAGTAAATTAGCCTTTATAATTTTAGCCATTCTAATAGATATGTAAGCATGTCTCATTATGATTTTAATTTGTATTTCTTTAATGTCTAAATGTTGAGAAATTTGTCATGTGCTTATAAGCCATCCATATCCTTTTGGTGACATGTCTCTTCAATAATTTTCTTCACATGTAAAATTGGATACTCTGTTTGGTTTTAGTAAGGTTTTTAATTTTTATTCATTTTTTAATCATCAGAGTTGATGTCCATTATCAGATATATAATTTGCAAATCCCTTCTCCATCTTTATGGTTTCTCAATGGAGCTTTGATAGCTGTGTCTTTCAAGAAATATGCTACTTCTTTCTTGGTACACGGAGGTATGACTAGAACATTGTCAATGTTGACCTTTGCAAAGAAAATCATGGCTTAAGATATATGTAGTCTGCGGTTGTTGGGAGTGTTCTGTAATATCAAGCATATCTTGTTAGTTGATAATTTTGTTCATGTCTTACATATCTTACCAATTTGATGACCATTTGTCTATATAATCTCAAAATAAAGGTGTTGAAACTTTTTTCCAATTCTCTTCTAAGATAGAAGTTATGATTTTTGTTCTTAGTTTTTCCTTATATATCCCCAAATCTGTTATTAAGTATTAAAAGTCAAGAATTATTATACTCCCTGATAAATTCATCCTTATACTCTTCTGTAATTTTGACTTGATCTTTATGTCTGATAATGAAATTTGCTTTAAAATCACTTTTCATTATCTTGATATAACCACCAAAGGTATAGTGTGATTAGTGTTAATATAGCATATTTTTTCTTTTACTTTATAAAGCACTTCTATATTTAATCCTGAAAAAAAAAAAAACAGCTTTTTAGCTCTGGAAGCATCTTTCTAAATTATTTTTTTTTTAAATGAAGCAGTAACAATTTTTGTTAAGGGACCTAAACTGAAAGTAGGTTTATTTATTAATTTATTTAGTAAAAGATTTTATTTTGTTTATTGACAGCAAGAGAGAGAGAGAGAGAGGAAGCACACAAGCGGGAGGAATAACGTGCAAAGGGAAAGGAAGAAGCAAGCTCCTCGGGTTGCAAGTAGTCCCATGCAGGGCTGGATCACTGTACACTGGAATCATGACCTCAGCCAAAGGCAAATATCTGCTTAAACAACTGAGTCATCCAGGCACCCCTAGAAAATTAAAAAAAAAAAAAAGACCTTTTAAAATCATTTTTTTCTTTTTTTTAATATTTTATTTATTTGACAGACAGAGAGACAGGAAGAGGAACTATAAGCAGGACAGAGGGACAAAGAGAAGCAGGTTTCCCACTGAGCAGATAGACAGATGTGGGGCTCCATCCCAGGACCCTGGGATCATGGACTGAAAAGAAGGGACACTTATGGAAGAAGCCACCCAGACAACTCTTTTCTTTGTTTTTAATATATGGCAACTGATGCTTCCCAGTCATGAGGAGCATATTACCCATTGATTAAATCTTTGATAACAACCTATTTAAAGAGGTGTGTAAATATATACTTACTCAGATTTATACACTTTGTGTTTTCTTCATAGTTTGGGGCTGGACCCCATGGTCACAACACTGCTTCCAGTCTTTGCCTTCCCATCTGTTGATACCAGGCATTTGGTCAGCAAAGCAAAGTAGTATCATAATTAATAAGCCCTTGGCACCATATCTCTGGAGCAGGAGTTGCTCCTAGCCAAGGCCCAGAGCAGTTGACCTCCCCTCGCTAGTGCTATAGCCCCAAGGACTAGGTCCCTGCTACCAGAACTCAGTCTTACATGTTATGCTAAGTAGACAAAACCAAAACAGTAAAGCTCCAACAGCTTTCACTGGCATGCCTCAGCTCCCACTCCCTCGACGTCCAGGCAGTACCAGATGCCAGGGAGGGGTCTTGGTCCAACATATGGGAGGGAAGGAAGTAGCCACGAGCAAGTACCTGCCTCTCTGTGCCTTTCTTTCATGAGCAGGTTGTAAGGAGGAGGAAGAGGAAGGGGAAGAGAGGTGAACTTTAAGGGGTGAAGGCCTCAGGTAGGCAGCTGGCTCCTGCCAGTAGGAAAGGGACAAAGGAGAAGGCAGTGAGTCTTTCAGGGAGGGTGGGGGTTAAGGGTTACAGCTTATGACGGAATCTGGACAGGAGTAATAGGGATACTAGTCATTTGAGTCCACCATTGGCAAGCTGCGCTGGGTGTCAGGCCAGATAGGCCTCCCTGGGCAACGGCACATGAGAGAAGGTGGAATTCTTCTCTGAGGAGCAGGTGGAGCTTTGGGTGGTGGGAAAGCATAGACAGTATTGTTCCAGGGCCAAGGACAGGTCCGGGTACTCCTGGTTGGAGGTCAAGGCCACAGTATGATCCAGGTCTTCTACCAGCAGCTTGAAGGTACCACATGCCAGCCACCCCTCATTATTGTGTATAACTCTCTGGTGCACTCATTGGCTTATCCATCAAATGACTCCTTCAGCAGCTTGAAAACCACCTCCACAGGCACTCCAGTTTATGGAAGGCTTCCAGAGTAAAGATTTTGCACAGGATCACCCCAAAAGACCAGAAGTCACTCTGGTGGATGTAGATCTGGCCAAACATGGCCTTAGGGATCATCCACTTCACAGGCAGTCCACTGTTGGTAGTCTTTTTATAGTAACTGATGTGGTGATATCTCTGTCAAGGCTGAAGTCTGAGATCTTCATCATGTTGTCCTTTGTCACCAGCACTTCCCTGGTGGCCAGGTCTTGGTGTACGCACTTCTTGGAGGCAAGGTACTCCATGCCTCAGGCTACCTGGTAGGCACAGGATGCCAGGTCCTTGGAGGAGAATTGCTCTGCTGCATTGTGGCTGATATTGTAACATACTCCAGGTCAGGAGGCCTCTGGGCCTGCAGGTACTCCTGTATGTTGTCTTTGGAGGCATATTCCGTGAGAGTGTACGAAGGACCATCCTGTGTGAAGGATCCAGCATGTTGATGGTGTCCTTGTGCTGTCCAATCATCTTCATCATCTCCATTTCTGAGATTAGGTTTGACAGGTCTTTCTCTGTTGCATCTGACTTCAACATCTTCACAGACACTTTAGTCAAATGGTTGGATTTGTGTTTGTCCAGCCCAATGGCCTCCTCCAACACCACCTGCCCAAAGTAGGCCTGTCTTAGGGGTCTGCCTAAACTGCCTACAATCGGCCTGTCTCAAGGCAGTTATGAACTCTAGATTATCCTCAAAAACATTAAAACACAAGCTAAAAATTCTCTTCACTAGATCTCTGTCGCAGGTCTAATTTTCTTCTCTTTCATCATTTATCTTTTTCCTGATTCTTATTTTCAGTATAGTTTATTTTGCTTCCAAGTGTTTCCCCTGGTTTCTGTATGCTGTTTCAGAGGGAAGAATTATCCTGTCATAATATTATTTCTTGAGCATTCATTACATCTCTCAGTTAAAATGGGTTTTTTTATGGTATTGATTCATTTGAGTTTTCTCAAAATGGGAAGAATTTTCAAAATGGTGTTTTCCTCAAGGTTCAGAGTATGTCTTAGCCTCATCTTTACTCTTTTTGAATTCACTTTTCAAATTCTTGTCCCTCTTTTTATCTTTTTAAATTTAAATGTTTTATTTTTACTATTCTTTTATTTGAGTATAGTTGATATTCAGTGTTACATTGGTTTCAGGTTTTCAATATCTCCATACATTATTCTATGATCACTGCAAATATAGCCACCATCTGTCACCATATAACACTAATATAATATCATTGACTATATTCTCTACACTGTCCCATATCTCTTTTTAAAATCTCTGATATTTATGTTTTCTGTTATTCCAATGTTCGACCATCATTTTACTTGGATACTTTAATAAAATATGCCTGATTACACACTCTTTGCTGAAAACCATAGTATTGGATTTATAGTAGTCTTCTTCTTCTTCTTCTTTTTAAATTAACATATAATGTATTATTAGCCCCAGAGGTACAGGTCTGTGAATCGCCAGGTTTACACACTTCACAGCACTCACCAAGCACATACCCTCCCCAATGTTCATAACCCCACCACCCTCTCCTTACCCTCCCCAACCCCCTGGCAACTCTCAGTTTGTTTTGTGAGATTAAGAGTCTCTTATGGTTTGTCTCCCTCTTGATCCCATCTTGTTTCATTTACTCTTTTCCTGTCCCCCAAACCCCCCACATTGCACCTCCATTTCCTCATATCAGGGAAATCATATGATAGTGTCTTACTCTGGTTGACTTATTTTGCTAAGCATAATACCCTCTAGTTCCATCCATTCCATCGCAAATGGCAAGATTTCATTTCTTTTGATGGCTGCATAGTATTCCATCACACACACACACACACACACACACACACACACTCACACACACACACACACACACATATATATATATATCATTCATTTGTTGATGGACATCAAGGTTCTTTCCATAGTTTGGCTATTGTGGATATTGCTGCTATAAACATTTGGTGCACGTGCCCCTTTGGATCATATAGTAGTCTTCTTTACCTCTATCAGAACCCCAAGAAGCTTTATTCATTTATTTACTCACATAAACAAATGATCCAACACAACGTTTTTTGATGTTCAAATGTAGTATAATGTCTTACCGCTTAACATTATGCATACTGCTCTCTTTCGCTGTTTTACTAAATACACATCATCACTATGCCATTTAATCAGAAAGAACATTTGAACTCAGAATTCTCTCCATATCAGGGAATGAAGACTCCACCCTTCTGTTTGTGCAGGTAAAATAAATGTTGATATTGTCTGTCCTGCACATACCCCATCCTGTTCACCAGAATATTCACCATCAAAATAGATGCAAAATAAAAACCATACCTCACCACTTCTATTACCACCCAGCATGCTAAAAACACCATCATATGTTCCTGAATTATTGACTTGATTGATAACCCCACTTCCACACATACTGCACTCCTTTCTCCCTGCAAATTTATTTTGGTACAGAAACTTAACCTTTACCCATTTGTCAGGTCAAAAGTAGGTAGAGAGGCAGGCAGAGAGAGGGGTGGGGGAGTAGGCTCCCCGCTGAGCAGAGAGCCCAATGTGGGGCTCCATCCCAGGACCCTGAATTCATGACCTGAGCCGAAGGCAGAGGCCTAAACCACTGAGCCACCCAGGAGCCACCATATCTCGTAATTTTTAATCAACATGGATTGGCTGCATCAAATAGTTCCTTCTTCTTCAAATATAAATATATAAATATATTGATCAAGTCACTCGCATGTCTTAGGAGAATGTCATACCTTTAGTAGCAAACTTGAAATCTTGGCCATTGGTTTTGATTTTTGTTTTGCTTTGATTTGGTTCGGTTTTGATATTTTAAAAATCCCTCCAGCCCTTGGCTATGTCTGAGCTGAGTGCTTTCTGCTGTTTCTGCAACAAAACTGTCAGGGCAGCGAAAACTCTCATTGTTTTCAGTGGCGCCCCCTTCTGAACACTGTGTTAATAAAAAGCTTTTTTTTTTTTTTTTTTTTTTTGGCTATGGTAAATGTGGAACAACAATGAGGTATTTCAAAGGGTTGAACCACAGATTAATTTCTCTAAGGGTAGGGTGAGGGGTACTCAAAAAGGAACTTGACAAGGCTTTTAAAGATACCGACAATCATTATAACATAACGTGACTGATTGTTACCGTGCTCTTAACCTGGCAAACACTTGTTGGCTTCCAAGGAAAACGAACATAGTTGAGAAGGTTCTAGCGGCCTTCTAGCACAGGGTCTCATGAGGTAGGGATTCTAGCCACTGGATGTGCAAGGCATGAGGCCTGTTAGTGATTCTATTTTTTCCTCTGCAGAATGGGTCTTTCTACATTCCAGGTCCTTTCTACCCCAATACATAATGCGGTGATTCTCTCAGTGATTTGTACTTTTGGTTTAAACAGCCAACTGTCTCTTAAAAAGTACTTTTGTTTAAATTCTTTTTTAAAAAAAGTCCTTTCACAAAATTTTTTTTTAATTTTTATTTTTTAATCCCATATGTTTACTCTGATCCTGGAACTTTGTCATTTTGTCCTCCTCTGCTGATTAAAATATTCTTCATCATCAGCACCTACTGCTCTCCTCTCCTGGTGGTCTCTCCGGAAGGGGTCTTCTCTAGCTCTTCTAGCAGAGGATGGGCACTTCCCCTCTACCCCTGTTGCTGGACCAACCTTACCTATCCTGCAGGGTCAGGTCGGCCTGGCCTTTTATCTGTTGTTCTCTTCTGAGTGGTTAGATTTCATAGATACCATGCTTTGCTTTTGTCAGGATTTACCCTGGACTATCAAAACTCGTTTCTTGTGCCAGTGAAGCCTAAAAACAGTCCTGATGAGAGAACCAGGAACTCGAACAGATCATATTTATCCTGAATGTTCTGTCCAAAATGAAAAATATATTTCTGAGGAGCCTCAGGATCTGAGAAGGGAAGTTTCACCAACTCTGTCACGTAGGGGCATCAATTCTGATTCTGTGTCAATTTTCCTACTTTCCCAGCTAGTAATTCTCTACCTCAGAAAGCCCACTCTCAACCGTTTCCTCTCTCAAAGGCAGTTGCTCTTAGAGTCTGCACATGGCACTTGGGGCCTGCTGGTCGTTGGCTACTGCCCTCTGTACCTTGGGTCTAACAGCTGCGGGGCATCAAGATGAGAACGTCTCTTGTTTTAAGACTATATAGTTTGGGGCACATGGTAAGCAATAATCACTTTTTTAGTTGATCCAAGTGTTCGACCTTTCTTATTTATTCAAGTACCACAATACTTGTCTAAGATTTGTCCTCCCCCCCATTTTAATATCTCTTATGTGGCAATCACCTTGCACTTGATGACATATCCTACTTTAACTGACTGCATTTCTCTCTTAGTCGATCATAAACTATAGTGCATCTTACCCTTGATGAAAGCTAGGATGCAATTAAATACTCTATTATGGTTACAATTCTGATATTTAAAATCCTCCGTTAGCTCCCTGTGCCCCCACAGTGTAGTACCTCACCTCCTCGGCATAGTATACAAACCATCTCACCCCCAGGGTTAACCCCGGGGCTCAGCCTCCATCCCCAGGTGATGCTGCCAGATCAGCTGTCAGTTGTCATGAACTTGCTGTAGTTTCGGGAATGCACTTTGCTGCCTCCTGGCACTTTGAAACTTGACACACTCATCCTCATTCTTCGCTTTGCCCTTGTCTATCACCTCCCCTGAAAATCTGTTCCTAAGTGGCTTTACCCAGCTCCAACCTACCCTTGGCAATCTTTTATCTCCCTGTGGTAAAACCTGTCACACTGCACCATGGACATGCCCGTTGCTCCCCTGAGAAGAGAAAAGGGAGAGTGAGGGCCCCCCAGCATTTTCAGCTCTAGTGCAGGGCCCCATGCCTGGCTTGTAGGAAATGCCCGATCATGAAGACAAACGGAGATCATCCTCAGGCTAAAACCAGCTCTTATTTTCCTACAGCAGGATCTGGATCAATTAAGAGCAGCGAGTTATTATTGCTGTTTTTCTAGGGATTTTATAGCCATATATTTCCCAGGTTTTGACTTTTTTTATAGCACTTTAATTCAGGCTTCAACCACTTCCAAGTCAGATCAGGTGAAATCATTTTCCTTCCCATAGCCTCGGTGTATTTCACACCTAGTAATTTTTTTTTAAAGATCTTATTTACCCATTTGACAGATCACAAGTAGGTAGAGAGGCAGGCAGAGGGGGGGGGGGAGCAGGCTCCCCGCTGAGTAGAGAGCCCGATGTGGGGCTCCATCCCAGGACCCTGAAATCATGACCTGAGCCGAAGGCAGAGGCCTAAACCACTGAACCACCCAGGAGCACCCATTACTCGTAATTTTTAAGCAGTGTGGATTGGCTGCATCAAATAGTTCCTTCTTCTTTAAATATAAATATATAAATATATTGATGAAGTCACTCGCATGTCTTAGGAGAATGTCATACCTTTAGTAGCAAACTTGAAATCTTGGACATTGGTTTTGATTTTTGTTTTGGTTTGATTTCGTTCGGTATTTGTAATTTTAAAAATCCCTCCAGCCCTTGGCTCTGTCTGACCTGAGTGCTTTCTGCTGTTTCTGCAACAAACTGTCCGGGCAGCGAAAACTATCATTGTTTATAGTGGCGGCCCCTTCTGAACACTTTGATAATAAAAAGGTTTTTTTTTTTTTTTTTTGGCTATGGTAAATGTGAAACAACAACAGTTAGGTATTTCAAAGAGTTGAAAAACAGATAAATTTCTCTAAGGTTGGGGTGAGGGTTACTCAAAAAGGAACTTGACAAGGCTTTTAAAGATATAGACATTCATTATAACATAACGTGACTGATTGTTTCCGTGCTCTTAACTGGGCAAACACTTGTTGGCTTCCAAGAAAGACTAACATAGTTGAGCTGGTTTTAGCGGCCTTCTAGCACAGGGTCTCATGAGGCAGGGATTCTAGCCACTGGCTGTGCAAGGCATGAGGCCTGTTAGTGATTCTATTTTTTCCTTTGTAGAATGGGTCTTTCTACATTCCAGGTCCTTTCTACCCCAATAAATAATGCGGCGATTCTCTCAGTGATTTGTACTTTTGGTTTAAACAGCCAACTGTCTCTTAAAAAGGACTTTTGTTTAAAGTCCTTTTAAAAAAAGAACTTTCCAAAAAAATTTTTTTTGAATTTTTATTTTTTAATCCCATATGTTTACTCTGATCCTGGAACTTTGTCATTTTGACCTTCTCTGCTGATTAAAATATTCTTCATCATCACCACCTACTGCTCTCCTCTCATGGTGATCTCTCCGGAAGGGGTCTTCTCTAGCTCTTCTAGCAGAGAATGGGTACTTCCCCTCTACCCCTTTTATCGGACCAACCTTACCTATCCTGCAGCGTCAGGTCGGCCTGGCCTTTTATCTGTTGTTCTCTTCTGAGTGGTTAGATTTCATAGATACCGTGCTTTGCTTTTGTCAGGATTTTCTGTGGACCATCAAAACCCGTTTCTTGTGCCAGTGAAGCCTAAGAAACAGTCCTGATGAGTGAACCAGGAACTCGAACAGATCATATTTATCCTGAATGTTCCGTCCAAAATGAAAAATACATTTCTGAGGAGCCTCAAGATCTCTGAGAAGGGAAGTTTTACCAACTCTGTCATGTAGGGGCATCAATTCTGATTCTGTGTCAATTTTCCTGCATTCCCAGCTAGTAATTCTCTACCTCAGAAAGCCCACTCTCAACCGTTTCCTCTCTCAAAGGCAGTTGCTTTAGAGTCTGCACATGGCACTTGGGGCCTGCTGGTCGTTGGCTACTGCCCTCTGTACCTTAGGTCTAAAAGCTGCGGGGCATCAAGATGAGAACGTCTCTTGTTCTAAGACTTAATATAGTTTGGGGCACATGGTAAGCAATAATCACTTTTTTAGTTGATCTAAGTGTTCGACCTTTCTTAATTATTCTAGTACCACTGTTTACTTGTTCTAAGATTTGTCCCCCCCCCCATTCTAATAACTCTTGCACTTGATGAATATCCTAGTTTAACTGACAGCATTTCTCTTTCTTAGTCGAAGATAATCTATACTGCATCTTACCCTTGATGAAAGCTAGGATGCAATTAAATACTCTATTATGATTACGATTCTGATATTTGAAATCCTCCGGTAGCTCCCTGTGCCCCCACAGTGTAGTACCTCACCTCCTCGGCATAGTATACAAACCATCTAAACCCAGTGTTAAACCTGGGGCTCAGCGTCCATCCCCAGGTGGTGCTGCCAGATCAGCTGTCCGTTGTCATGAACTTGCTGTAGTTTCGGGAATGCACTGTGCTGCCTCCTGGCACTTTAAAACTTGACACACTCATCCTCATTCTTCCCCTTGTCCTTGTCTATCACCTCCCCTGAAAATCTGTTCCTAAGTGGCTTTTCCCAGCTCTAACCTACCCTTGGCAGTCTTTTATTTCCCTGTGGTAATACCTTTCACACTCCACCATGGACATGCCCGTTGTCCTCCTGAGAATTGAAAAGGCACAGTGAGGGCCCCCCAGCATTTGCAGCTCTAGTACAGAGCCCCATGCCTGGCTTGCAGGAAATGCCAGATCATGAAGACAAACGGAGATCATGCTCTGGCTAAAACCAGCTCTTCTTTTCCTACTGCAGGATCTTGATCAATTAAGAGCAGCCAGCTATTATTACTGTTTTTCTAGGGATTTTTTACCCATATATTTCCCAGGTCCTGACTCTTTTTATAGCACTTTAATTCAGGCTTCAACCAATTCCTAGTCAGATCAGGTGAAATCATTTTCCTTCCCATAACCTCGAATATTTCACACCTAGTAATTCTATTTTTAACGATCTTATTTACCCATTTGACAGATCAAAAGTACGTAGAGAGGCAGGCAGAGGGGGGGGAAGCAGGCTCCCCACTGAGTAGAGAGCCCGATGTGGGGCTCCATCCCAGGACCCTGAAATCATGACCTGAGCCGAAGGCAGAGGCCTAAACCACTGAGCCTCCCAACACACCCATATCTGGTAATTTTTAATCAATGAGGATTTGCTGCATCAAATAGTTCCTTCTTCTTCAAATAAAAATATATAAATATATTGATCAAGTCACGCGCATGTCTTAGGAGAATGTCATACATTTAGTAGCAAACTTGAAATCTTGGCCATTGTTTTTGATTTTTGTTTTGGTTTGATTGGTTCGGTTTTTGTAATTTTAAAAATCCCTCCAGCCCTTGGCTCTGTCTGACCTCAGTTCTTTCAGCTGTTTCTGCCACAAAACTGCAGGGGCAGCTAAATCTCTCATTGTTTACTGTGGCGCCACCTTCTGAACACTTTGTTAATAAAAAGCTTTTTTTTTTTTTTTTTCTTTGGGTATGGTAAATGTGGGACAACAATGAGGTATTTCAAAAAGGTGAATCACAGATAAATTTCTCTAAGGGTGGGGTGAGGGTTACTCAAAAAGGAACTTGAAAGGCTTTTAAAGATATCTATAATCATTAGATATTAACGTAACTTAACGTTACTTATTGTTACTGTGCCCTTAACTGGGCAAACACTTGTTGGCTTCCAAGAAAGACTAACATAGTTCTAGATGGTTCTACCAGCGTTCTAGCACAGGGTCTCATGAGGCAGGATTTCTAGCCACTGGCTGTGCAAGGCATGAGCCTGTTAGTGATTCTATTTTTTCCTCTTCAGAATGGGCCTTTCCACATTCCAGGTCCTTTTACCCCAATAAATAACGTGGTGATTCTCTTAGTGAATTGTACTTTTGGTTTAAACAGCCAACTGTCTCTTAAAAAGGACTTTTGTTTAAAGTCCTTTAAAATAAATCCTTTAAAAAATTTTTCTTATCTTTTATTTTTTAATTCCATATGTTTACTCTGATCGTGGAACTTTTTTCATTTCTACCTTCTCTGCTGATTAAATATTCTCTCCAAAATGTCAGTTATTTGCAGGTACTTGCACTGTAGACATTCTTTACATATTTTTTAAAAAATCCATTCACGATTCTTAGTGAAAATCCCGGGGATCTGAAAGACTACCATTTGCTATTCATCGAACAGTTACTGTCTCCACTAAGTGACAGGGTTTCAGAGAACCTGAGCTCACAAGAGATGTAAGCTTTTTTCCACTTTCTGCTACCATGTTCATTTCTATGTTACTCAGAGGAGCCTTCTTTGTAGAAACATATTATCCAATCTTTTATGAAGCTGAATTTAAATTCTGTCCCTTCATTCCCCACAACGCTTAAAAAGCCAGGCAAATTTTGTTCCATTTTTTAAGAGCCCATAGAGGGCATTCTTTTAGTGTTGCGTTTTTGAGTTTTCATCACTCTTTATGTTACTTCTACTTCACAGATAAACAATTGCTAATCAATGTGAACTTCCTACAAATGTGCAATCAAAATCCCTAAGTACACATTACCGAAGTTCTTCGTTCCCTTTAAACATTATTTCTCTCTTGATATGCATTCTTGTTTTGTATTATATTGCATTATAAAGTTTTTTTTAACAGACTGCATTTTTTAGAGTAGTTTGGGGATCAAAGTAAAATTCCCTTTCCCCACATACACACAGCCTTCCCCATTATCAACATCCTGAACCACGGTGATAATTTTTCATGCTCACTGACCCTACACTGACACATCATTCTCACCCCAAAGTCCACAGTTTACATTAGAGTTCACTCTTGGTGGGGCACCAGGGTGGCTCAGTGGGTTAAGGCTGCTGCCTTCGGCTCAGGTCATAATCTCACAGTCCTGGGATCGAGCCCCAGACCAGACTCTCTGCTTGGCAGGGAGCCTGCTTTCCCCCAACCCCTGCTTTGCCCGCCTGCCTCTCTGCCTGCTTTAATGCCTGTCAAATAAATAAATAAAATATTAATAAACCTTTTCTCATAGAGTTCACTCTTGGTATAGTATCTTATGCATTTTGACATCTGTGTAGCGATATATATTTAAAATATCATACATATCATACAGAACATTTTCACTGGCTTAGAAATCCTCTGTGCTCTGCCTGTTCATCATCCTCTTCTCCTAACTGCTACAAACCGCTGACCTTTATACCATTTGCATAGTTCTGCCTTTTCTAGAACGTCATATAGTTGGATCCTTGCAACATGAAACTTTTTCAAATTGACTTCTTTCACTTATTATGACGGATTTTAAGTTTGTTCCATGTCTTTTCATTGCTTGATAGCCATTTCTCTTTATCGCTGAATCATATCCCATTGTTTCAATGGACCACAGTTTATCTATCCATTCTTCTCCTGAAGGACATCTTGATTACTTCCAACTCTTGGCACTTATGGGTAAAGCTGTTACAAACACAGGTTTATATGCAGGATTCTGTGTACACAAAGTTGTCGCTCTTTTGGTTGAGTGCCAAGGAGCATGATTGCTGGATCATATGGTAAGAATATGTTTAGTTTTGTAAGAAACTGCCCAACTGCCTTCAAAAGTGGTAGCACCATTTTGGTGTTCTCACCAGAATGAATGAGTTTCTCTTGTTCCTCATCGTCAAAAGCATTTAATGTTGTCAGTATTTTGGATTTTAGCCATTCTAATAGATGTGTAGTGATATATCATTGTCTTATTTATTTATTTATTTTTTAAAAAGATTTTATTTATTTATTTGACAGAGAGAGATCACAAGAAGACAGAGAGGCAGTCAGAGAGAGAGAGAAAGGGAAGCACGCTCCTGCTGAGCTGAGAGCCCAATGTGGAACTCGATACCAGAACCCTGAGATCATGACCTGATCCAAAGGCAGCGGCTTAACCCACTGAGCCATCCAGGCGCCCCTCATTGTTCTTTTAATTTACAATTCCTTAATTAGACATGCTGTGGATCATCACAGCATCTTTTCACATCATTATTGCCATCTCAATATCTTCTTCAGGGAGTTGTCTGTTCCGGTCCTTGCCAATTTCTCAATAATGTCATTCATTTTCTTGTCTTTGAGTTAATAAATAAATACATAATAATAATAAATAAATAAATAAAAAATGAATGAATGTATTTATTATATACATTATATATGTTACATATAGTATATTATATACATTATTATATATTAAATAATGATTTATTAAAAATAAATTTACAATGAGGCCAAAAAAACAGAATCACAGATACTTCAGAACTAATAATAACTGCCATCACTTGATGGTATACTATAAGGTAAATCCTACGATCAAGTTTCAATTTTAAATTCTTACAATTTTAAATTCTTAAATCCTTATGAAGAAGCATCATTTGGTGGAGCAGTTTTCATAATTTAGCATCCATCAGCATTTTTTTTAAGATTTTATTTATTTATTGGACACACAGAGAGAGAGAGAGAGAGAGAGAGAGAGAGATCACAAGTAAGCAGAGAGGCAGGCAAGCAGGGAGGGTAGCAGTCTTCCTTTTGAGCAGAGCCCGATGTTGGGCTGGATCCCAGGACCCAGAGACCATGACTTGAGATGAAGGCAGAGGCTTAACCTACCACCCACGTGATGAGAGAGCCCCTCAGGTGCCCCTCATCCATCAGTCTTAATTGTTTGGAGGAAAATGTGTGGATGAATAATGTCTTAGGGAGCTAATCTCTCTAAAGAATTTTCAAGTCTTTACCCCTTCAAGGTTTTTGTATAGTTTTGATGGCCTTTCAACATCCAGCTGATTTCTACAGTGACAGGTCTGTTAAAATCTGTCCTCCAAACAGGAATAGAGCTTGAAACATACCAGTCAAGAGCAACTTTGAGTCTTTTAAGGAATTTATTATCATTTCTTTGTTTTTGGTTAATATCTGAAATAGTTCCATATTACACTTGCATAATTTTTAAAGAGCTGACTTTGAAGGAGGCATTCAGTTCCAGCTAGTTCCATATTTTGGCAAGAACTATAATTCTATATAAAAAAAAAAACATATTTTAGGGCGCCTGAGTGGCTCAGTGGGTTAAAATCCCTGCCTTCGGCTCAGGTTATGATTCCAGGTTTCTGGGATTGAGTCCCACAGTGGGCTCTCTTCTCAGCTCGGAGCCTGCTTCCATTCCTCTCTCTCTGCCTGTCTCTTTGCCTTCCTGTGATCTCTGTCAAGGAAATAAATAAAATTTTAAAAAAAACATATTTTATACCAGTTATTCATGTTTATTAACTAAGACAGCTGAATGTTTGCTAGCTAGTCAGCCAATACAGAGAAATATTAGGTAGGGTAATTACTCACAGTTGTGTTTAATAAAATGAGAGAAAATTATCAAATGACAGTAATAATAATAATCCTATAGCAGGCTAAATAATTCAATGATAATTCCAAGTATTAATCTAGCTTTCTTCCCTGATTATGACTCTTCTCTCCTTTATCATAATGGGAGTAGCAGATTGTCTGCAATGAATTGTGAAAACCCAGCAGTGACTTTGGCAGTGAAGGCCTCCCATCCATTTTGATAGGTTAAAATGATTCTGGTTGGTCTTGAGGAAATGTGTCAATTTTTTTTCTGTGTGTGTCATGAAAGAAAGAAGCAATAGTAAATTCTTGCTGTTATTCCATGCTGCCAATAAAATCATACTGCCAACAAGAGGCTGTTGACACTGTAAGTGTAGTTAACTGTCTTGAAATACTAGGCCTCGAAATAAAATTCCAATATTTCAGATAACCTCTTTTTTTAAAGAAAACAAAACAAAACAAAACAAAACAAAACAACTATACTGCTTACATTTAGGGCCCTGCTGTTGTGTAAGTATTTTTGAACATGTCTACTGTAAGTGTATATATATATTTTTTTCTGTGCAATAAATTCATTTAGAGATAAATTTGGATTGCAAATTATTTTGGGGGAGGCATGGTATTTGGGGCTCGTCTTACAAGTAAAAAGGACTAAAAGAAAGAAGAAAAACATTTTTTATTACAGCATATTTACATCTGTCCAAAGTACTTATTTACTATAGTACTGACTAATGAATAATACTGTACACAAGGAAGAAGTTAAATGAGTTATAATTCAGTCTTGCTGGTATGAAATGTGATATCTGGCAATCTGGTCCAGTTCATTACATCAGGTCATTTGTATGTTCTTATTACCATTTTGATAGCATAGCACATTTTATAACCCAGACATTTTACAATGGAACTATGATGCATGTATTTTCAAAAGTATAGACATACATGTAGCTATGATGTCAAAAAAGATGAATGTCCATAGTACCATATAGACTCAACAAATAAAAGTGTCCAAGGCTCTGAGTGAGATTTATGAATATTGTGTAAGATTAGGCCAACATGTGGTTTTGATAAAAATAATCTGTTCTTAAATTAGAATTACAGTCGTTGAGTACAGTGTTGAAAATGGCAGATAGATTTTAGCTATCTTTGCTCACTAGGGAAAATGGAAAAATGTTTAGTTTGGTCAGATTTTCACTTAACTTCTGAAAAATCTTAAGTTTGAGAGAACCCTTCTGAAATAAGAATCCTTAAAGACATAACCCCTTTGGCACAAGTTTTCAAGAAACATGTTTGATGTTGTAGACAATTATATGGCACACGTACTGTTCTAGATGTTTCATGCCAATAATATGTAAGCCATACCATAGTTACGTATACATATAGAGATGTTCCTCAGCTTACAAGGGGGCTATGTACAGAGAAACACATTAAAAAATTGAAAATGCATTTAATACCCCTAAACTATCAAATATCATAGCTTACCTTAAGCTTATTTAAACATACTCAGAACACTTACATTTGCCTGCATTTGGGCAAAATCATCTTAAGCAAAGCCTATTTTATAACAAAGTATCAAATATCACATGCAATTTATTAAATATTACACTAAAAAAAGAAGAATGGTTATATATAGAATGGTTGTAAGAATATCAGGTGTTCACCCCTGTAATCTTCTAGCTGACTGGGAGCTGTGGCTCACTGCCCCTGCCCAGCATCACAAGACGGCACCATACCACGTGTCACTGGCCCTTTTTATAAAGACCCAAATTCAAAATTCAAAGTACAGTTTCTACTGAATCACTTTCACTTTCACATCATTGCCAAATATATCATAAGTTGAATCATTGTAAATCAGGAGCCATCTGATTTGAAAGTTAAATCACAGTCACCCGTATACACACAAAAAAAGGCCTTTATGTAGGGCCATCTATGTATCTCTAAACAACATAGCATGATATATCAACGGCAAAAAATGGATGCGAAGGGGACAATTGCTTTGCATCAGTACTCTGAGCAGTAACATACATGGCCTTACTCACCTAGCAGAACTCCAGAGCTAGCTGATGGCAAGGAATTTTAGAAATGTTTGCTGAACAGCTTAAGCACTATTATTTTTAAATTAGTGTGCATATCTGTTTTCTAAAGATATGTGAATTTATTTCATTGACTTATTATAAAACCAAATAATTTCCTCTTATTTAAGTGGCAGGTAAATAGAATTCTTTTTAATTTAAATCAAATGGCTTTTTAGGGAAAATATACGAAAAATTTTCAAACTTGTATTGCTTATTAATCTTTTATTGGAATCCTTATCAAGTTGTATTTTTCAAGTTTTCCTAAATAATCTTCAATGAATTGAAAATAGTTTTTGGATTTTATTCAAGGCTATTAACACACAATTTCACTTTGTTAAATATAGTGCTAAACGTTCAACCAAAACGTTGTGTCTTTTTTTTCCACTGCAACATCCTCCATCTACGGACTGGATTCTCTCCCCAACTAGCACATTTATACCATTGTCTATTTTTGGATAAGTAAGGGTCATCTTTTGTCTTTATTGTATTCCTCGTATGCTTCTGAACTTGTTGAATTTTAATACAGTCACACCATAAGCATCACATATTTGATTCCCCTTTAAATAGTAAACAGTGCACAACCAGAGCATACCTTCAAAGCTATCAATATACTTACTCTGATATATTATTTTTGTATTTTTGTGAATTAAAATAATTAAATTATAGAACAAGAGTTTCAGGTGGTAGGTGTTGTAAGTTTACCCAAACTGACTTTTGTCAAACTCGTTTTTGTCATCATATATGTCAAGTAGTTTTCTCAGGGTTATTTTTAGAATATCCTTGTATAATGAATATTTACACTGATATCTAGTATAAAAATCTTGCAATTTATTTTAGAAATGTTAAGATATTGAAAATCAATCTATTTCTTTAATTCATTAAAGACATTTTTGGCTTGTTTCCAGTACTTTCTTACTGGTTAAAAAATGAATTTGCAGTAGTCTGAATTTCATTATTATATGGCACTTTCCCTTTGATGAATACAAAGACAATATTCTATATTAGCTATCTGAGAAGAATTTATTTTTTAATTTTATTTATTAGTAAGAGAGAGAGTGAGAGAGAGCACAAGCAGGGGGAGCAGCAGGGTGAGGGAGAAGTAAACTCCCGGCTAAGCAGGGAATCTGTTGCAGAACTGAGTCCCAGAACCCTAAGATCATGACCTGAGCTAAAGGCTCAGGTGTTTAACTGACTGAGCCACCCAGGTGTCCCAATCTGAGAAGAGTTCTGTATGTTATTCCTATTCATATGAAGTTTAAAATCTAGGTAATTAACTTAATATTTTAGTGGCTACTACATAGATAGCACTATGTTCCAGGCAGAGAGTAAGAAAGAAATATTAAATCAACCATATTCTATGCATTCTAAATGAAAATAATTAATCACTCATAATAAATCCTTATATCAACTTATAAGCTTTCCTCCATATGAACAATGCCAAATACCAGAATAAAGGGTCATCTAATACAAATAAAGGATAGAATTAAAGAATTCTGGTAAGCCATTTAATTTTGAAAAATGGTGCTATATTGTTGCTGAGTTGTGGTTTTCAGTTACATAATATCTGATAAGTGTAGAAGTAACATGAGTGTTACGTGAGATGAGAAATGGTATATAATAAAGATATTTTTAAAAGTACAGATAAATACAAATTTGTAAACATAGCATTATGGAGGAATAAAAATAAATGATAGCTACACACTCTAAAGTGAATAAATCTTGGAAAGTTAATAGAGAAGTAAAACAAGGATAGTGCAAAAAGTATGGTTCATTTTTATGAAGTTCATACAAATTCTGTGAAACCGTAGATGGACTTAAAGATACTATTATGTATCAAATATTGCAAAAATTAAGCAAGGAAATAGCAAACATAAAATAACCAAAGCATACAAACTTGGTTAGATACAATAGGTGTGATCATGTTCCACTTCATAAAGAGATGAGTTAATAGATAAATAAAAGTAACTAGACTTTTTAGAAGTTAATAAAACCTTGCCTGTTATTTCTTAGTAATATAAAATATATGGTTTTCTAACAAAAACGTTTATCTTAAAAATATTTAAAAATAAATTTCAGGCTACTCATAAGGTTATATTTACTTTTCCACTGAATGAAAAGCTGGTTGTTGTAGTTTTAGTTGTTTGTTTGTTTTAGTCTCCTCCTAGTTTTTATTATTATAATGTGGAATGAGGAATGTTAGATTGAAAAGTGAATTATTTTATACACAAAAATCATTACTTGAATCAACTGCTGGAACAGCACATTGAACTCCTGAAAATATGCCCTTTTGCCTTATGGAAGAGTAACAGTTATGCTTACTTCTGAAACATACTTGGTGGTGGCCCTAAATAGTGACACCTTAGTAAACATTTTGAATATTTGCAATTAATTTTTGTAGTCATAGGGCTCCAAAAGGCACTGCTGATATCTTAGCAGGTATTTCAATAAAGCTAAAAGTTTCCTGACTGTTTAAAAATATTAACAAGGCACAAAACATGGCAGAAGTACTGTCCTCAGATATTATTTTTTTCCATATGCTCCTGATTCCAGACATGACAAGTTATTTTTTTAAAATTTTTTATATAAGATTTTATTTATTTATTTGACAGAGATCACAAGTACGAAGGGTCAAGCAGAGAGAGAGGAGGAAGCAGGCTCCCTGCTGAGCTGAGAGCCCGATGTGGGACTGGATCCAAGGATCCAGGGATCATGACCTGAGCTGAAGGCAGCGGCTTAACCCACAAGCCACCCAGGAACCCGACAAGTTATTTTTGATAGATATATAAACAATGTATTTTCCAGTTATAAGAAAAATGGTTCTGCTATTTTTAACCTTTTTTAAAAATTACATAATTTTTTAAATTTAAATTTTATTTTTTAATGTTTTACCTTTCTTTTCTTTTTTTTAAAAAAGATTTTATTTATTTATTTGTCAGACAGAGATAACAAGTAGGCAGAGAGGCAGGCAGAGAGAGAGAGAGAGAGAGAAGCAGGTTTCCTGTGGAGCAGAGAGCCCGATGCAGGGCTCGATCCCAGGACCCTGAGATCATGACCCAAGCCGAAGGCAGCAGCCCAAACCACTGAGCCACCCAGGCACCCCAATGTTTTACTTTTCAATATACTACTTAGAATATAAACCCTATTCCATTTTGTAAGAAGGTTACCATTTAAAAAATGTTAATTTTCTCATTGTGTCTTCCCCTCTCATTGCTTTATTTTGAATAAAACATTTCACAATAAACATAACTGATGCTTTCCTTTTGATGGTCCCTCTGTTGGTCATATTTTATATGAGCCATGACAATTAGTTTTACAACATTTATTCATGTTTGTTGATATGTTTTATCATAACTAATTTTCCCTCCCTTATCTAGATTCCACAGCTTTCAGACAGGTGGACACTTCAATAAACCATACCCAAGGGATATATCAAGTACTTCTTAGACATTCTCTCAGATCCTTGAGGTCTCATTTTGCCTAGGGTTTTGCAATAGGTTCTGCCAGAGGCACCACTGTGACAACTGATGTCCATGGTCTATCTCCTGCTAAGCTCAAGAGGTCACTGGTTTCCAAGTTTATCTATACAATTAATGCACTCCATCAAGTTCTTTTTTTTAATATTAACAAACTTATTTTAACGTTTATATGAAGAGGCAAAGACTCACAATAGTCAACATAGTGTTGAAGGAGAACAAAGCCTGAGGACTGACTTCAAAGTTTACCATAACGATGGGGCACCTGGTTGGCTCAGTGGGTTACGATTCTGCCTTTGGCTCAGGTCATGATCCCAGGGGCCTGGGATCCAGTCAAGTATTGGGCTCTCTGCTCAGCAGGGCGCCTGCTTCTCCTCATTTCTCTCTCTGTCTGTCTCTCTGCCTATTTGTGATCTCTCTCTCTGTCAAATAAATAAATAAAATCTTTAAAAAAAAGTATACCATAACGATAATTGGAAGCAAGATATTGTAATACCACAGAAAGACTAGATTAAAGGAACAGAATATATATTATCAATTATATTTTATATTTAATATAAAAGCAAAAGCAATACAAGAGAGCAAAATACAATCTTTTAAACAAATGGTTCTGGAGTAATGGTGAAGCTAAATGTAAAAATATAAAATAAAAATAAAATAAAATAATAAAATAAAATAAATCCAGGCAGATATCATACACTCTTCACAAAAATTAACTCAGATTGGATTATAAACCTAAACATGAAACATGTAGAAGGTAATATAGAAGAAAATTTAAATGACCTTGGTTTTGGAAATAACTTTAGCTACAAAAGCACAAGCACTGAATTTAAAAATGTCTACTCTGTGAAACACAATGACAAGAGAATGAAAAGGCAAAGCACAGACTATGAGAAAAAATTTGCAAAATACACATCTGGCAAAGGACTGTTGATCAAAATTACACAAAGTCCCTTTAAAACTCAACAATGGGGGAAAAACCTGATTAAAAATGAGCCAAAGACCTTAGCAGATACCTCACAAAAGAAAATATTACAGATGGCAAATAAGCATATAAAAAGATGCTTCACATCATATGTCATCAGGAAAATGCAAATTAAAACAAAAAAGAGACACCAGTACATACCCAGAATCCAGAACACTGACAACAGAACACGAAATGTTGGTGAGGATGTGGAGCAACAGGAAAGTTCTTCCATGTCTATTGAGAATAAAGAATGGAAAACAACTTGGCAGTTTCTTACAAAACTAAACATATTCTTGCCAGATGATTCAGCATTAGCAGTTCTTGGTATTTATCCAAAGAAGATGAAATCTATACCCACAAAGATGTCTATAGAAGTTTTATTCATTACTGACAAAAACTTTTAGTTATACTAGATTTCATATCATGCACTCAATGCCAGAAAGCCATCTGGCGATGACTTGTCTTAAATAGAGTTAAGATGGATGTTATTACAATGCAAGATGGAAACAAAGATAGTATAACAATTGAGTGTTACATAACTTTTCTGTTTTGAGCAAGTTACTAATCTACAAAAGGCTTTTATCGGTGACACACTTGGGAATTTAACAAAACTTTTAAACTAGCATGTGCGACTCATTCCTAGAAAACAACACAATCAATAACACTTTCTTTAGATGAAATCATGACTATTTCTCCATTTGAATAAAAAAGGGAGCAACCCCAATAAGTTTATTGAACATGAAAAGTTGAAATGCTATAATGATCCTAAGGAATTAAATGAACCAGTCAAGAATTACAAAAAAAAGTATATAAATTACCAAAGTGTTTGTATAATTGTAATGTACAACTGCCCATTATCGTTCAATAGTGTAGGCTTGTACAAGAACTCTATAAAAGAACTCCACTTCTAAACCGTGGAAAATATGTTCCCTTTCCCTCTTTATACATCTATTAAGCCATTCATTTAGCTTTTAAAATATCCACTTAATACAGGCTTTTTACTCATTTTAACAGGCAACAGGACTCTATTCTTATTGCTTACATGAAGGACAGACGTCTAGCGTAAGAGGTAAAGCCCATAAAGGAGCCCAATAATAACAACAAACTACAGTTTAGTGAGCCCTTACAATCTGCCAGCTACCTTTCTGAGAATACTTCAATTAATAAAACATATAAAATACCTGACCACAAAGAGCTTGCATTCTTTTGAAATATAATAGTGAAATAAACCAATAATAGAGGGGTACCTTGGTGGCTCAGTCCATTGAGTGACTGCCTTTGGCTTGGGTCATTATCTCAGGGTCCTGGGATGTAACTCCCCAACAGGCTTTCTAGGCAGTGGCGTGTTTTCTTCTTTCTCTGCGCCCCCTCCCAATTCTCTCTCTCTCTGTCTCCAATAAGAAAATAAACCAGTAATAGAATAATCATTGATGGTTGATGGTGATAAATGTTACAAAAAAATACAAGAAAGGTAAAAGCTATTGGAGAATGCTGGGATGAAAGTTAATTTTATTTTGTGTTGGGTGGTTATATCTCATTTATGAGATGTTATTTGCACAAAGACCCAGGAAGTGAAGGAGGGTGTTATACAAATATTAAAGGAAAAGATTGCTCTAGGCAGAGCAGGTAAGTATATAGACTTTGTGTGAACAGCTGGTCTGTTACTTTTGAGGAAAAGCAAGGAGGCCAATGAGGAGTTCATAGTGGTGGAGAGAGGAAGAACGTATTGATGTATGACGCTCTAGTACATTGAAACGCCTTCAGTTTTTATTTAATATGAAAGGGGAAGATACCAAAAGACTTTCAACAGCAGAATAAAATCATCTGAGTTGATTTTTAGGTTAAGTTGCTGTACCAAAATAAATTTTCAGGGAGAAAGGAGTGCAGTATGTGTGGAAGTGGGGTTATCAATCAAGTCAATAATTCAGGAACATATGATGGTGTTTTTAGCATACTGGGTGGTAATAGAAGTGGTGAGGTATGGTTTTTATTTTGTATCTATTTTGATGGTGAATATTCTGGTGAACAGGATGGGGTATGTGCAGGACAGACAATATCAACATTTATTTTACCTGCACAAACAGAAGGGTGGAGTCTTCATTCCCTGATATGGAGAGAACTCTGAGTTCAAATGTTCTTTCTGATTAAATGGCATAGTGATGATGAGGATTTAGTCAGACAGTGAAAGAGAGCAGTAAGCATAGTGTTAAGCGGTAAGACATTATAATACATTTGAACATCAAAAAAAGTTGTGTTGGATCACCCGTTTATGTGAGTAAATAAATAAATAAAGCTTCCTGGGGTTCTGATAGAGGTAAAGAAGACTACTATATGATCCAAAGGGGCACGTGCACCAAATGTTTATAGCAGCAAAAATGATTCTGGTTGGTCTTGAGCAAATGTGTCAATTTTTTTTTCTGTGTGTGTCATAAAGAAAGAATCAATAGTAAATTCTTGCTGTTATTCCATGGAGCCAATAAAATCATACTGCCAACAAGAGGCTGTTGACACCGTAAGTGTAGTTAACTGTCTTGAAATACTAGGCCTCGAAATAAAATTCCAATATTTCACATAACCTCTTTCTTTTTAAAGAAAAAAGAAAACAAAACAAACAACTATACTGCTTTCCTTTAGGGCCCTGCTGTTGTGTAACTATTCTTGAACATGTCTACTGTAAGTGTATATATATATATATATTTTTTCTGTGCAATAAATTCATTTAGAGATAAATTTGGATTGCAAATTATTTTGGGGGAGGCATGGTATTTGTGGCTAGTCTTACAAGTGAAAAGGACTAAAAGAAAGAAGGAAAACATTTTTATTACAGCATATTTACATCTGTCCAAAGTACTTATTTACTATAGTAGTGACTAATGTATAATACTGTACACAAAGAAAGAAGTTAATTGAGTTATAATTCAGTCGAAGTGTAGCTGGCCATATTAAAACTTACCACTGAATCTTTCTGGTATGAAATGTGATATCTGGCAATCTGGTCCAGTTCATTACATCAGGTCATTTGTATGTTCTTATTACCATTTTGATAGCATAGCACATTTTATAACCCATACATTTTACAATGGAACTATGATGCATGTATTTTCAAAAGTATAGACTTACATGAAGCTATGAGGTCAAAAAAGATGAATGTCCGTAGTACCATATAGACTCAACAAATAAAAGTGTCCAAGGCTCTGAGTGAGATTTATGAATATTGTGTAAGATTAGACCAACATGTGGTTTTGATATAAATAATCTGTTCTTAAATTAGAATTACAGTCGTTGAGTACAGTGTTGAAAATGGCAGATAGATTTTAGCTATTTTTGCTCACTAGGGAAAATGGAAAAATGTTGAGTTTGGTCAGATTTTCACTTACCTTCTGAAAAATCTTACGTTTGAGAGAGAGAAGCCTTCTGAAATAAGAATCCTTAAAGACATAACCCCTTTGGCACAAGTTTTCAAGAAACTTGTTTGATGTTGTAGACAATTATATGGCACACGTACTGTTCTAGATGTTTCATGCCAATAATATGTAAGCCATACCAAGGCTACATATACATATAGAGATGTTCCTCAGCTTACAAGGGGGCTATGTACAGAGACACCCATAAAAAATTGAAAATGCATTTAATACCCCTAAACTATCAAGTATCATAGCTTACCTTAAGCTTATTTAAACATACTCAGAACACTTACATTTGCCTGCATTTGGGCAAAATCATCTTAAGCAAAGCCTATTTTATAACAAAGTATCAAATATCACATGCAATTTATTAAATATTACACCAAAAAAAAGAAGAATGTTTATATATAGAATGGTTGTAAGAATATCAGGTGTTCACCCCTGTAATCTTCTAGCTGACTGGGAGCTGTGGCTCAATGCCCCTGCCCAGCATCACAAGATGGCACCATACCACATGTCACTGGCCCTTTTTATAAAGACCCAAATTCAAAATTCAAAGTTCAGATTCACTGAATCACTTTCACTTTCACATCATTGTCAAATATATCATAAGTTGAATCATTGTAAATCAGGAGCCATCTGATTTGAAAGTTAAATCACAGTCACCCATATACACACAAAAAAAGGCCTTCATGTAGGGCCATCTATGTATCTCTAAGCAACATAGCATGACATATCAACGGCAAAAAATGGATGCGAAGGGGACAATTGCTTTGCATCAGTACTCTGAACAGTAACATACATGGCCTTACTCACCTAGCAGAACTCCAGAGCTAGCTGATGGCAAGGAATTTTACAAATGTTTGCTGAACAGCTTAAGCCCTATTATTTTTAACTTAGTGTGCATATCTGTCTTCTCAAGATATGTTAATTTATTTTATTGACTTATTACAAAACCAAATAATTTCCTCTTATTTAAGTGGCAGGTAAATAGAATTCTCTTTAATTTAAATCAAATGGCTTTTTAGGGAAAATATACTAAAAATTCTGAAACTTGTATTGCTTATGAATCTTTTATTGGAATCCTTATCAAATTGTATTTTTCAAGTTTTTCCTAAATAATCTTCAACGAATTGAAAATAGTTTTTGGATTTTATTCAAGGCTATTAACACACAATTTCACTTTGTAAAATATAGTGCTAAACGTTCATCCAAAACGTTGTGTCTTTTTTTTTCCACTACCACATCCTCCATCTACGGACTGGATTCTCTCCCCAACTAGCACATATATAGCATTGTCTATCTTTAGGATAAGTAAGGGTCATCTTTTGTCTTTATTCTATTCCTCGTATGCTTCTGAACTTGTTGAATTTTAATACAGTCACACCATAAGCATCACATATTTGATTCCCCTTTAAATAGTAAACAGTGCACAACCAGAGCATACCTTCAAAGCTATCATTATACTTACTCTGATATATTATTTTTGTATTTTTGTAAATTAAAATAATTAAATTATAGAACAAGAGTTTCAGGTGGTAGGTGTTGTAAGTTTTTCCCAAACTGACTTTTGTCAAACTCGTTTTGGTCATCATATATGTTAAGTAGTTTTCTAGGGTTATTTTTAGAATATCCTTGTATAATGAATATTTACACTGATATCTAGTATAAAAACCTTGGAATTAATTTTAGAAACATTAAGATATTGAAAATCAATCTACTTCTTTAATTCATTAAAAACATTTTTGGCTTGTTTCCAGTACTTTCTTACTGGTTAAAAAATGAATTTGAAGTAGTCTGAATTTCATTATTATATGGCACTTTCCCTTTGATGAATACAAAGACAATATTCTATATTAGCTATCTGAGAAGAATTTATTTTTTTAATTTTATTTTTTTGTAAGAGAGAGAGAGATAGAGACCACAAGCAGGGGGAGCAGCAGGGTGAGGGAGAAGCAAACTCCCGGCTAAGCAGGGAATCTGTTGCAGAACTGAGTCCCAGGACCCTAAGATCATGACCTGAGCTAAAGGCTCAGGCGTTTAACTGACTGAGCCACCCAGGTGTTCCAATCTGAGAAGAGTTCTGTATGTTATCCTATTAATGTGCAGTTTAAAGTCTAGGTAATTAACTTAATTTTTTAGTGGCTATGTTCCAGGCAGAGAGTAAGAAAGAAATATTAAATCAACCATATTCTATGCATTCTAAATGAAAATAATTAATCAATCATAATAAATCCGTCTATTGATGGAATATAAACTTATAAGCTTTCCTCCATATGAACAATGCCAAATACCAGAATAAAGGGTCATCTAATACAAATAAAGGATAGAATTAAAGAATTCTGGTAAGCCATTTAATTTTGAAAAATGGAGCTATCTTGTTGCTGAGTTGTGGTTTTCAGTTACATAATATCTGTTACGCGAGATGAGAAATGGTATATAATTAAGATATTTTTAAAAGTACAGATAAATACAAATTTGTAAACATAGCATTATGGAGGAATAAAAATAAATGATAGCTACACCCTCTAACGTCAATAAATCTTGGAAAGTTAATAGAGAAGTAAAACAAGGACAGTGCAAAAAGTATGGTACATTTTTATGAAGTTCAAACAAATTCTGTGAAACCGTAGATGCACTTAAAGATACTATTATGTATCAAATATTGTAAAAATTAAGCAAGGAAATAGCAAGCATAAAATAACCAAAGCATACAAACTTGGGTAGATACAATAGGTGTGATCATTTTCTACTTCATAAAGAGATGAGTTAATAAATAAATAAAAATAAGTAGACTTTTTAGAAGTTAATAAAACTGTGCCTGTTATTATCTTAGCTATATAAAATATATGGTTTTCTAACAAAAACGCTTATCTTAAAAATATTTAAAAATAAATTTCAGGCTAATCATAAGGTTCTATTTACTTTCCCACTGAAGGAAAAGCTGGTTGTTGTAGTTGTAGTTGTTTGTTTGTTTTAGTCTCCTCCTAGTTTTTATTATTATAATGTGGAATGAGGAATGTTAGATTGAAAAGTGAATTATTTTATAGACAAAAATCATTACTTGATTCACCTCCTGGTACAGCAGATGGAACTCCTGAAAACATGCCCTTTTGCCTTATGGAAGAGTAACAGTTATGCTTACTTCTGAAACATACTTGGTGGTGGCCCTAAATAGTGACACCATAGTAAACATTTTGAATATTTGCAAGTAATTTTTATAGTCATAGGGCTCCAAAAGGCACTGCTGGTATTGTAGCAGATATTTCAATAAAGCTAAAAGTTGCCTGACTGTTTAAAATAATTAACAAGGCAGAAAACATGGCAGAAGTATTGTCCTCAGATATTATGTTTTTCCATATGCTCCTGATTCCAGACATGAAAGTTATTTTTTTAAATTTTTTTATAAAAGATTTTATTTATTTCTTTGACAGAGATCACAAGTATGCAGGGCCATGCAGAGTGAGAGGAAGGAAGCAGGCTCCCTGTTGAGGTGAGAGCCTGATGTGGGACTTGATCCAAGGATTCTGGGATCATGACCTGAGCTGAAGGCAGAGGCTTTAACCCACTGAGCCACCCAGGCACCCAACAAGTATTTTTGTTAGATATATATATATACAATGTATTTTCCAGTTATAAGAAAAATGGTTCTGCTATTTTTAACCTTTTTAAAAAATTACATAATTTTTTTAAAATAAAATTTTATTTTTTAATGTTTTACTTTACTTTTTTTAAAAATATTTTATTTATTTATTTGACTGACAGAGATCACAAGTAGGCAGAAAGGCAGGCAGAGAGAGAGAGAGAGAGAGAGAGAGGGAAGCAGGCTTCCTGCGGAGCAGGGAGCCCGATTCAGGGCTCGATCCCAGGACCCTGAGATCATGACCCGAGCCAAAGGCAGCAGCCCAAACCACTGAGCCACCCAGGCACCCCAATGTTATACTTTTCAATATACTACTTAGAATATAAAACCTATTCTATTTGGTAAGAAGTTTACCGATTAAAAAATGGTAATTTTCTCATTGTGTCTTCCCCTCTCATTGCTTTATTTTGATTAAAAAATTTCACAATAAACATAACTGATGCTTTCCTTTTGATAGTCCCTCTGTTGGTCATATTGTATATGAGCCATGACAATTAATTTACAAAATTTATTGAGGTTTGTTGATATGTTTTATCATAACTAATTTTCCCTCCCTTATCTAGATTCCCCAGCTTTCAGACAGGTGGACACTTCAATAAACCATACCCAAGGGATATATCAAGTACTTCTTAGACATTCTCTCAGATCCTTGAGGTCTCATTTTGCTTAATATTAACAAACTTATTTTAAAGTTTATATGGAGAGGCAAAGACTCACAATAGTCAACATAGTGTTGAAGGAGAACAAAGACTGAGGACTGACTTCAAAGTTTACCATAACAACGGGGCACCTGTGTGGCTCAGTGGGTTAAGCCTATAGCTTTGGGTCAGGTCATGATCCCAGGGGCCTGGGGTCGAGTCCCGTATTGGGCTCTCTTCTCAGCAGGGAGCCTGCTTCTCCTCATCTCTCTCTGTCTGTCTCTCTGCCAATTTTTGATCTCTCTCTGTCAAATAAATAAATAAAATCTTTTTAAAAAAGTTTACCATAATGATAATTGTATGCAAGATATTGTAATACCACAGAAAGACTAGATTAAAGGAACTGAATATATATTATCAATTATATTTTATATTTAATATAAAAGCAAAAGCAATACAAGAGAGCAAAATACAATCTTTTAAACAAATGATTCTGGAGTAATGGTGAAGCTAAATGTAAATATATAAAATAAAATAATAAAATAAAAAAAATCCAGGGAGATATCATACACTATTCACAAAAATGAACTCAGATTGGATTATAAACCTAAACATGAAACATGTAGAAGGTAATATAGAAGAAAATTTAAATGACCTTGGTTTTGGAAATAACTTTAGCTACAAAAGCACAAGCACTGAATTTAAAAATGTCTACTCTGTGAAACAATGCCAAGAGAATGAAAAGGCAAAGCACAGACTATGAGAAAATATTTACAAAATACACATCTGGCAAAGGACTGTTAATCAAAAAGACACAAAGACCCCTTAAAACTCAACAATGGGGGAAGAACCTAATTAAAAATGAGCCAAAGACCTTAGCAGATACCTCACAAAAGAAAATATTACAGATGGCAAATAAGCATATAAAAAGATGCTTCACATCATATGTCATCAGGAAAATGCAAATTAAAACACAAATAGAGACACCAGTACATACGCAGAATCCAGAACACTGACAACAGAACACGAAATGGTGGTGAGGATGTGGAGCAACAGGAATGTTCTTCCATGTCTATTGAGAATAAAGAATAGAAAGCAACTTGGCAGTTTCTTACAAAACTAAACATATTCTTGCCAGATGATTCAGCAGTAGTAGTTCTTGGTATTTATCCAAAGAAGATGAAATCTATACCCACAAAGATGTCTATAGTAGTTTTATTCATTACTGACAAAAGCTTGGAAGCAACCAAGATATCCTTCCATAGGTGAAAGGTCAAATAAAGTGTAGTACATGCAAACAATGGAATCTTATTTAATGCTAGAGAAATGAATTACCAAGCCATGAAAAGATATGGATATAAATATTTAATAAATATTTGATTTTAGGCTTCTACCAGTCTATCAATAGTATTAGTATATTTTAACAGTGAATGCTCAGCATTCATGAATTTACCTAATAAAATATTTGGGGTTCAATATTTTAAATACTTCAACCTCTATGATTATATTCCTAATAATTTTGAATTGGGGTAAATAAACCTTAATTTTTTGTAACTTGTTTCTTATTGCAAAAGAGCTCAATGAAATTTTAGAAAATAAAAATTTACAAAAAAAAGTTTAGTTTACTATTGCCAAATAATTTAAAAATTTATCTTATATTCAAATACATATATTTTTCTAAATTGATTTAGAATTGATAGGCTACTAAAACCAAAAACTTTTAGTTATACTAGATTTCATATCATGCAATCAATGCCAGAAAGCCATCTGGCGATGACTTGTCTTAAATAGAGTTAAGATGGGTGTTATTACAATGCAAGATGGAAACAAAGATAGTATAACAATTGAGTGTTACATAACTTTTCTGTTGTGATCAAGTTACTAATCTACAAAAGGCTTTTATCGGTGACACACTTAGGAATTTAACAAAACTTTTAAACTAGCATGTGCGACTCATTCCTGGAAAACAACACAAACAATAACACTTTCTTTAGATGAAATCATGACTATTTCTCCATTTGAATAAAAAAGGTAGCAACCCCAATAAGTTTATTGAACATGAAAAGTTGAAATGCTATAATGCTCCTAAGGAATTAAATGATCCAGTCATGAATTACAAAAAAAGGATATAAATTACCAAAGTGTTTGTATAATGGAATGTACAACTGCACATTATCGTTCAATAGTGTAGGCTTGTACAAGAACTCTATAAAAGAACTCCACTTCTAAACCGTGGAAAATATGTTCCCTTTCCCCCTATATACAACTATTAAACCATTCATTTAGCTTTTAAAATATCCACTTAATACAGGCTTTTTACTCATTTGAACAGGTAGCAGGGCTCTATTCTTATTGCTTACATCTGAAGGATAGACACTAGCGTAAGAGGTAAAGCCCATAAAGGAGCCCAATAATAACAACAAAATACAGTTTAGTGAGCCCTTACAATCTGCCAGCTACCTTTCTGAGAATACTTCAATTAATAAAACATATAAAATACCTGACCACAAAGAGCTTGCATTCTTTTGAAATATAATAGTGAAATAAACCAATAATAGAGGGGCACCTTGGTGGCTCAGTCCATTGAGTGACTGCCTTTGGCTTGGGTCATGATCTCAGGGTCCTGGGATGTAACTCCCCAGCAGGCTTTCTAGGCAGTGGGGTGTTTTCTTCTTCCTCTGCGCCCCCTCCCAATTCTCTCTCTCTCTCTGTCTCCAATAAGAAAATAAACCAGTTATAGAATAATCATTGATGGTTGATGGTGATAAGTGTTACAAAGAAATACAAGAAAGGTAAAAGCCATTGGAGAATGCTGGGATGAAAGTTAATTGTATTTTGTGTGGGGTGGTTATATCTTATTTATGAGATGTTATTTGCACAAAGACCCAGGAAGTGAAGGAGGGTGTTATACAAATATTAAAGGAAAAGATTGCTCTAGGCAGAGCAAGTAAGTATATAGACTTTGTGTGAACAGCTGGTCTGTTACTTTTGAGGAAAAGCAAGGAGGCCAATGAGGAGTTCATAGTGGTGGAGAGAGGAAGAACGTATTGATGTATGACGCTCTAGTACATTGAAACGCCTTCAGTTTTTATTTAATATGAAAGGGAAAGATACCAAAAGACTTTCAACAGCAGAATAAAATCATCTGAGTTGATTTTTAGGTTAAGTTGCTGTACCAAAATAAATTTTCAGGGAGAAAGGAGTGCAGTATTTGTGGAAGTGGGGTTATCAATCAAGTCAATAATTCAGGAACATATGATGGTGTTTTTAGCATACTGGGTGGTAATAGAAGTGGTGAGGTATGGTTTTTATTTTGTATCTATTTTGATGGTGAATATTCTGGTGAACAGGATGGGGTATGTGCAGGACAGAAAATATCAACATTTATTTTACCTGCACAAACATAAGGGTGGAGTCTTCATTCCCCGAAATGGTGAGAACTTTGAGTTCAAATGTTCTTTCTGATTAAATGGCATAGTGATGATGAGGATTTAGTCAGACAGTGAAAGAGAGCAGTAAGCATAGTGTTAAGCGGTAAGACATTATAATACATTTGAACATCAAAAAAAGTTGTGTTGGATCACCCGTTTATGTGAGTAAATAAATAAATAAAGCTTCCTGGGGTTCTGATAGAGGTAAAGAAGACTACTATATGATCCAAAGGGGCACGTGCACCAAATGTTTATAGCAGCAATATCCACAATAGCCAAACTATGGAAAGGACCTTGATGTCCATCAACAAATGAAATATATATGTATATATATATATATGATGGAATACTATGCAGCCATCAAAAGAAATGAAATCTTGCCATTTGCGATGACATGGATGGAACTAGAGGGTATTATGCTTAGCAAAATAAGTCAACCAGAGAAAAAGACTATCATATGATTTCCCTGATATGAGGAAATGGAGGTGCAATGTGGGGTGTTTGGCGGACAGGAAAAGAATAAATGAAACAAGATGGGATTGAGAGGGAGAAAAACCATAAGAGACTCTTAATCTCACAAAACAAACTGAGAGTTGCCAGGGGGGTGGGGAGGGTAGGGAGAGGGTGGTGGGGTTATGAACATTGGGGAGGGTATGTGCTTGGTGAGTGCTGTGAAGTGTGTAAACCTGGCGATTCACAGACCTGTACCCCTGGGGCTAATAATACATTATATGTTAATTTAAAAAGAAGAAGAAGAAGAAGACTACTATTAATCCAATGCTATGGTTTTCAGCAAAGAGTGTGTAATCAGGCAAAGTTTATTAAAGTATCCAAGTAAAATGATGGTCGAACATTGGAATAACAGAAAACATAAAAATCAGAGATTTTAAAAAGAGATATGGGACAGTGTAGAGAATATAGTCAATGATATTATAATAGTGTTATATGGTGACAGATGGTGGCTATATTTGTAGTGATCATAATATAATGTATGGAGATATTGAAAACCTGAAACCAATGTAACACTGAATATCAACTATACCCAAATAAAAGAGTAGTAAAAATAAAACATTTAAATTTAAAAAGATAAAAAGAGGGACAAGAATTTGAAAAGTGAATTTCAAAAAGAGTAAAGATGAGGCTAAGACCTACTTTGAACCTTGAAGAAAACACCATTTTGAAAATTCTTCCCATTTTGAGAAAACTCAAATGAATCAATACCATAAAAGAACCCATTTTACCTGAGAGATGTAATGAATGCTCAAGAAATAATTTTATGACAGGATGATTCTTCCCTCTGAAACAGCATACAGAATCCAGGGGAAACACTTGGAAGCAAAATAAACTATACTGAAAATAAGAATTAGGAAAAAGATAAATGATGAAAGATAAGAAAATTAGACCTGCGACAGAGATCTAGTGAAGAGAATTTTTAGCTTGTGGTTTAATGTTTTTGAGGATAATCTAGAGTTCATAACTGCCTTGAGACAGGCCGGTTGTAGGCAGTTTAGGCAGAACCCTAAGACAGACCTACTTTGGGCAGGTGGTGTTGGAGGAGGCCATTGGGCTGGACAAAGACAAATCCAACCATTTGACTAAAGTGTCTGTGAAGATGTTGAAGTCAGATGCAACAGAGAAAGACCTGTCAAACCTAATCTCAGAAATGGAGATGATGAAGATGATTGGACAGCACAAGGACACCATCAACCACTAGGTCCTGCACACAGGACGGTCCTTCATACACTCTAACGGAATATGCCTCCAAAGACAACATACAGGAGTACCTGCAGGCCCAGAGGCCTCCTGACCTGGAGTACTGTTACAATATCAGCCACAATGCAGCAGAGCAACTCTCCTCCAAGGACCTGGTATCCTGTGCCTATCAGGTAGCCTGAGGCATGGAGTACCTTGCCTCTAAGAAGTGCATACACCAAGACCTGGCCACCAGGGAAGTGCTGGTGACAAAGGACAACATGATGAAGATCTCAGACTTGAGCCTTCCCAGAGATATCACCACATCAGTTACTATAAAAAGACAACCAACAGTGGACTGCCTGTGAAGTGGATGATCCCTAAGGCCATGTTTGGCCAGATCTACATCCACGAGAGTGACTTCTGGTCTTTTGGGGTGATCCTGTGCAAAATCTTCACTCTGGAAGCCTCCCATATCCTGGAGTGCCTGTGGAGGTGGTTCTCAAGCTGCTGAAGGAGTCATTTGATGGATAAGCCAATAAGTGCACCAGAGAGTTTTACACAATAATGAGGGGTGGCTGGCATGTGGTACCTTCAAGCTGCTGGTAGAAGACCTGGATCATACTGTGGCCTTGACCTCCAACTAGGAGTACCGGGGCCTGTCCTTGGCCCTGGAACAATACTGTCCATGCTTTCCCAAACCCAAAGCTCTACCTGCTCCTCAGAGAAGAATTCCACCTTCTCTCATGTGCCGTTGCCCAGGGAGGCCTATCTGCCCTGACACCCAACCCAGCTTGCAATGGTGGACTCAAATTACTAGTATCCCTATTACTCCTGTCTAGATTCCATCATAAGCTGTAACCCTTACCCCCCACCCTCCCTGCAAGTCTCACTGGCTTCTCCTTTGTCCCTTTCCTACTGGCAGGTGCCAGCTGCCTACCTGAGGCCTTCACCCCTTTAAGTTCACCTCTCTTCCCCTTCCTCTTCCTCCCCCTTACAACCTGCTCATGAAAGAAAGGCACAGAGAGGCAGGTACTTGCTCGTGGCTACTTCCTTCCCTCCCATATGTTGGACCAAGACCCCTCCCTGGCATCTGGTACTGCCTGGACGTCGAGGGAGTGGGAGATGAGGCATGCCAGTGAAAGCTGTCGGAGCTTTCCTGTTTTGGTTTTGTCTGCTTAGCATAACATGTAAGACTGAGTTCTGGTGGCAGGGACCTAGTCCTTGGGGCTATAGCACTAGCGAGGGGAGGTCAACTGCTCTGGGCCTTGGCTAAGACCAAGCCCTGCTCCAGAGATATGGTGCCAAGGGCTTATTAATTATGATACTAATTTGCTTTGCTGACCAAATGCCTGGTATCTACAGATGGGAAGGCAAAGACTGGAAGCAGTGTTGTGACCATGTGTTCCAGCCCCAAACTATGAAGAAAACACAAAGTTATAAATCTGAGTAAGTATATATTTACACACCTCTTTAAATAAGTTGTTATCAAAGATTTAATCAATGGGTAATATGCTCCTCATGGCTGTAAAGCATCAGTTGCCATATATTAAAAACAAAGAAAAGAGTTGTCTGGGTGGCTTCCTCCATAAGTGTCCCTTCTTTTCAGGTCATGATCCCAGGGTCCTGGGATGGAGCCCCACATCAGGCTCTCTGCTCAGTAGGAAACCTGCTTCTCCTTTTCCCTCTGCCCTTCTTATAGTTCCTCTTCCTGTCTCTCTGTCTGTCAAATAAATAAAATTTAAAAAAAAAAGAAACAAACAAAATGTTTTTAAAATGTCTTTTTTTTTTTTAATTTTCTAGGGGTGCCTGGATGACTCAGTTGTTTAAGCAGATGTTTGCCTTTGACTGAGGTCATGATTCCAGTGTACAGGGATCCAGGCCTGCATGGGACTACTTGCACCCCAAGGAGCTTGCTTCTTCGTCTCCCTTTGCACGTTATTCCTCCCACTTGTGTGCTTCCTCTCTCTCTCTCTCTTGCTGTCAATAAACAAAATAAAATCGTTTACTAAATAAATTAAGAAATAAACCTACTTTCAGTTTAGGTCCCTTAACAAAAATTGCTACTGCTTCATTTAAAAAAAAATAATAATTTAGAAAGATGCTTCCAGAGCAAAAAAGCTAGTTTTTTTTTTCAGAATTAAATATAGAATTGCTTTATAAAGTAAAAGAAAAACTATGGTATATTAACACTAATCACACTATAACTTTGGTGGTTATATCAAGATAATGAAAAGTGATTTTAAAGCAAATTTCATTATCAGACATAAAGATCAAGTCAAAATTACAGAAGAGTAAAATGATGAATTTATCAGGGAGTATAATAATTCTTGACTTTTATACTCTATAACAGATTTGGGGATATATAGGGAAAAACTAAGAACAAAAATCATAACTTCTACCTTAGAAGAGAAATGGAAAAATGTTTCAACACCTTTATTTTGAGATTATATAGACAAATGGTCATCAAATTGGTAAGATATGTAAGACTTGGACAAAATTATCAACTAACTAGATATGCTTGATATTACAGAACACTCCCAACAACCGAAGACTACATATATCTTAAGCCATGATTTTGTTTGTAAAGGTCAACATTGATAATGTTCTAGTCATACCTCCGTGTACCAGGAAAGAATTAGCATATTTCTTGAAAGACACAGCTATCAAAGCTCCATTGAGAACCATAAAGATGGAGAAGGGATTTGCAAATTATATATCTGATAATGGACATCTACTCTGTTTATTAAAAAATGAATAAAAATAAAATACCTTACTAATAACCAAACAGAGTATCCAATTTTACATGTGAAGAAAATTATTGAAGAGACATGTCACCAAAAGCATATGGATGGCTTATAAGCACATGACAAACTTCTCAACATTTAGACATTAAAGAAATACAAATTAAAATCATAATGAGACATGCTTACATATCTATTAGAATGGCTAAAATTATAAGGCTAATTTACTTCGTCTGAGCTAGATTGAGAAGCAACAAAAAATCTAAACTGTTGTTGGCATATATCATGATACCACCTTTTTGGAAAATAGTTTGAAATATTTTTTTAAATGCAAAATATGTTGCAGTTACACCAATAGCCATTTTACTTCTACGCATTTAACCAAGAGAAACAAATCCTATGTTCATACAAGCACTTGTATATGAATTTCATAGCAGCTTTATTTTTAAGAATTGAAAACAGTGGAAATGTTCATCAATGTCCATCAATAGAGCAAAGACAAATTATGATCTATTCATTAAAGAGATTACTATTCAACATCAAAATGAACTATTTACAATTGGAGATTCTCAAAGTAATGATGCTGAGAAAAGAAAAGCCAGGCAATGAATAGAATATACTGTGTGATTCCATGACTATAAAAAAATCTAGAAAATACCATTTTATATATAGTCACAGTCATCAAATATATTGGTGTGATTTTAGTGATTTTACGTTCAATAGACAATTGGTAAATGTCAGAAAAAATTAATGTTGAGAGTATACTGAATTTCATAAGTCATTTCAATATTTTTTTCCAAAAAATAAACTATGTGAAACATACCTTAAATTTACTTTCAAAATATTTTATAGCATATAATGGACAATATACATAAGCCTTAAAGAAAGAATCATATAAATAACGATTTCATACCTACTTAAAAATTGCATAATATCACACTCCTAGATCTTCTCTGAATGCTCTAAAGTAACCCTTCAAAGGAAATACATTTTTAAACATTACATATTTTTTGGCAAATAATTTAATAAAATAAAAGTTTTATTCATCTATGTAGATCATAATAAATGTTTTTAATAAGCATGAAATTATAACTCTGAAGTGTGCTAAAATGAAACCACCTGCTAAGGGTGAGAGAACAAAAATAAACATCATTTTTCCAAATAAGAGAAATTTATTACCTTTGAATCAAAGCATGTGGATTTGTTCAAACTGGCAATAAAGGAATATGGAAACACAAAACATAGAATGTCATATTTTAGATTTCTAAAAGACTTCAAAGTGAAGAGTATACATCTTTTAAATGCTACATAATGCTACATAATGACAAGATGACAGGTTGTGACAAATAGCATTTTAAAAGCTCTACAAATAGTGGAACTGAAAGTGTCATTTCCCTATAATTTTATATATGTCATTAATTTACAATATCTGGATACAACATGTTACCAAACAGATGTTCATCAAAGACTAAATTATTTTTAATGGAACATAATATTTTGAACCTACATCTATTAATCATTTTTTCGATCTAACATTTATAGTCTCGCTAAACATTTTATCAGTTGACGACAAAATTAAAAAAAAAATAGGATAAAAAGTCGTGTTTGGAAAAGTAGATTTTCTTTGAAATTTGCAAATAAATGAAAATATTTGCTGATATTTTTAAAACTTTAAATGTAATTTTATATATATCTGACCTATCAGATGATATAAAATTTTGGGGGAAACATATTTTTTTGATCTTGGTTGAAGGTATTAATAAAGAGCAACTGCTTGTATTATTTGTATTGTGATATCTTAGTTAATAAACATGAATAACTGGTATAAAATAAGTTTTTTACAAATTTTTATTTATTTACTTGACAGAGATCACAGGAAGGCAGAGAGGCAGGCAGAGAGAGAGAGGAATGGAAGCAGGCTCCCTGCTGAGAAGAGAGCCCACTGTGGGACTCAATCCCAGGAACCTGGAATCATAACCTGAGCCGAAGGCAGGGATTTTAACCCACTGAGCCACCCAGGCACTCTAAAATATGTTTTTTTTTATATATAGAATTATAGTTCTTGCCAAAATATGGAACTAGCTGGAACTGAATGCCTCCTTCAAAGTCAGCTCTTTAAAAATTATGCAAGTGTAATATAGAACTATTTCGGATATGAACCAAGAACAAAGAAATGGTGATAAATTCCTTAAAAGACCCAAGTTGCTCTTGACTGGTATGTTTCAAGCTCTATTCCTGGTTTGAGGACAGTTTTTAACAGGCCTGTCACTGTAGAAATCAGCTGGATGTTTAGAGGCTATCAGAACTGTGCAAAAACCTTGAAGGGGTAAAATTCTTTAGAGAGATTAGCTCCCTAAGGCATTATTCATCCACACATTTTCCTCCAAACAATTAAGGCTGATGGATGAGGGGCACCTGAGAGGCTCTCTCATCACGTGGGTGGTGGGTTAAGCCTCTGCCTTCATCTCAAGTCATGGTCTCTGGGTCCTGGGATCCAGCCCCACATCTGGCTCTGCTCAAAAGGAAGCCTGCTTCCCTCCCTGCTTGCCTGCCTCTCTGCTTACTTGTAATCTCTCTCTCTCTGTATGTCCAATAAATAAATAAAATCTTTAAAAAAAGGCTGATGGATGCTAAATTATGAAAACTGCTCCCTCCAAATGATGCTTCTTCATAAAGATTTAAGAATTTAAAATTGTAAGAATTTAAAATTGAAACTTGATCGTAGGATTTATCTTATAGAATAACATCAAGTGAAGGCAGTTATTATTAGATCTGAAGTATTTGTGATTCTGAATTCTTGGCCTCATTAGTAAATTTATTTTTAAATTCTCCCATGGAGTGGTGATTGGCCTTCAGTCTTTCATTGATGTACATCATTGGGTCAAATGAGATGTGTGTGCCAAGATCTATATATAATCTTCTTTGTATTTCACTGGAGATGGCATTTCTGAGTTTTGTTCAATTGAATTTGGACAGATGTTTTAATAGTCACTTCTAGAGTTGGCCCTGGAGAATATCTTCCTTTTTTTTTCTCTTCCTGATTCTCTGAAAAACCCAGACTAATTCACATTATAATAGTCATATCACAATTCAAGTTTTTCCAAACACTATAGCTGCAAAATAGAAGGAAGCTACTCAGAATGTAATGCTATTGTGAATGATTGAGAAAGAAAACATTATTATAATTAAGCTACCAGGTTTCAATGTATTTTATTGTTGCTTAGAAAATCCTAGCATACCCAGACTTTACAGAGATTTGATGATCCTAAGAGGAGCTGAATTCATGGACCAAAATAACTATGCACATAAAAAGTACAATTACTTACCTAAAAAAGATGATGTCCTTAACTTTATATGGCAATCCAAGTGTTATTGGAACAGGAATTAAAAAAATAGTTTAGGGGCGCCTAGGTGGCTCAGTGGATTAAGCCACTGCCTTCAGCTCAGGTCATGATCTCAGGGTCCTGGGATCAAATCCTGTATCAGGCTCTCTGCTCAGCAGGGAGTCGGCTTCTCTCTCTCTCTCACTCTCTCTCTCTCTCTCTCACTCTCTCTCTTTCTGCCTGCCCTCCGTCTACTTGTGATCTCTCGCTGTCAAGTAAATAAATAAATAAAATCTTAAGAAAAAAGAATGACTGTACTTTTTAAAAATAGCTTAAAAGGGGCACCTGGATGGCTATGTGGGTTAAAAAGTCATGTAGACCTGTGGATTAGAGTAGAGTGCCCAGATATGGACCATCAACTCTATGGTCAAAAAATCTTTGACAAAGCAGAAAAAATTATACAGTGGAAAAAAGACATCTTCTTCAATCAATGTTGCTGGAAAAATTGGACAGCTATGTATGGAAGAATGACACTCAACCATTCTCTTATACCATACATAAAAATAAATTCGAAATGGACAAACGACCTCAACGTGAGGCAGGAGTCTATCAAAATCCTAGAGGAGAACATAGGCAGTAACCTCTTGGACACTGGCCACAGCAAATTCTTTCAAGACATGTCTCCAAAGACAAAGAAAACAAAAGCAAAAATGAACTTTTGGGACTTCATCAAGATCAAAAGTTTCTGCACAGTAAAGGAAACAGTCAACAAAATGAAGAGACAACCCACGGAAAGGGAGAAGATTTTCACAAATGACATTACAGATAAAGGGCTGATATCCAAGATCTATAAAGAACTCCTCAAACTCAACACACAAAAAACAGATAATCATGTCAAAAAATGGGCAGAAGACATGAACAGACACTTCTCCAAAGAAGACATACAAATGGCAAACAGATGCATGAGAAAATGGTCATCATCATTAGCCATCAGGGAGATTCAAATCAAAAGCACATGGGATACCACCTTACACAGTTAGAATGGCCAAAATTAACAAGGCAATAAACAACAAGTGTTGGAGAGGATGTGGAGAATGGGGAACACTCTTACACTATGGGTGAGAATGCCAATTGGTGCAGCTATTTTGGGATACAGTGTGGAGACTCCTTAAGAAATTAAAATTAGAGCTACCCTATGATGCTGCAATTGCACTACTGAGTATTTACCACTAAGATACAGATGCAGTGAAAAGAAGGGACATCTGTACCTATAGCAGCAATGGCCACAGTCATTAAACTTTGGAAAGAACCAAGATGACCTTCAATGGATGAACGAATAAAGAAGATATGATCCATTTTTACAATGGAGTATTATGCTTCCTTCTGAAAGGAAGGATACCCAACTTTTGTAACAACATGGACGGGACTGGAGGAGATAATCCTGAGTGGAATAATTCAAGCAGAGATTGTCAATTTTCATATGGTTTCACTTAATTGTGGAGCATAAAGAATAACACAGAAGACACTGGGTGATCAAGAGGAGAAGTGAGTGGGGGGAAATTGGAGGGGGAGACAAACCATGAGAGACTCTGAGAAACAAACTGAGTTTTGAGGGGAGGAGGCAGAGGGTTGGGTAAGCCTGTTAATGGGAGTTATGGAGGGCACATTTTGCATGGAGCATTGGGTGTGGTGCATAAACAGAGAATTTTGGAACCCTGAAACAAAATAAAAATGACAACAACTCCTTTTCCCAACATGCGGTAGGAGTCCCCCAAATGATTGGAAGCAGCCTCCATTAGAGATCAATCCACTGCATGTTGAAGGTCCTCCCACTTCAAAAAGACCAAGAAATATCCAATCCCAAAACAAAGTAAGGGCCAGCTCCACCTCATGGAATACCACCTGCTCTCCCTTAGATAGTGTGCTGTTGCTTTAATAAACCTGCCTTCTGCTATCATTTGGGCATTGATCTCTAATTCTCACGTGCCAACAATAAAAATAATGATGGTTTACCGTTACAATTCATAGAAAAGGAGGTACAGGGAAATTGAATGGAAGGGAATAACAAAGTAGGTTCATAAGTCAATCTTCCTTGTAAAAAAATTAACCTGAAAGAGCGTTTCTGCCACTCTCTCCTGTTTGATCTGATAAAGAATGACCATGATACATGAATTATAGTTCGGGATTTTGAAAAGCATAATAGCTTTATACCAACACTTGAGCTTTTATTTATTTATTTATTTATTTATTGCTAACAAGATAGGTCGATTTGATATGCGGTTCCTGACAACCAACCTCAGAGGAGATTCCATCTTCATGAGAAGTCAGAAAGAACCACAAACCAAACCTCAAAATGGATTCAAAGAGAAAATACTCTTAAAAAATTTCCCTTCCTGGGGCACCCGAGTGGCTCAGTGAGTTTGGCTCACTGGGCTTTTGCGTTCGGCTCAGGTCATGATCCTAGGGTCCTGGGATTGAGTCCCATGTCTGGCTCTCTGCTCAGCAGGGAGCCTGCTTCCACTTCTCTCTCTGCCTACTTGTGATCTCTGTCTGTCAAATAAATAAATAAAATCTTTAAAAAAATTTTTCTTGGGCACCTGGGTGGCAGAGTGAGTTAAAGCCTCTGCCTTTGGCTCAGGTCATGATTCCAGGGTCCTGGGATCGAGCACCACATCAGGCTCACTCCTCAGCAGGAAGCCTGTTTCTTCCTCTCTCTCTGCCTGCCTCTCTTCCTACTTGTGATCTCTATCAAATAAATAAATAAAATCTTTAAAACTAAAATTTCCCTTCCTATCAGAAGCAGACCAAACCACTAACAAATTTCCCAGAAAGCTTCATCTAAAAGGTTGTACTTTCTTCAGACACCCAGCAGGACCTTCTTCTCGGGGCCTGGTATTTCTTCAATGGCCTATTCCAGAGAATAAGACACTAAACTACTGAGCGCCAAGGGCCTCAGAACCACAAAAGAGATGATGAGGTGCACAATGTATGCCTCTGGTCACCAAGAGGGTATGTAAACGTTTGCTGCTTTTCTGCATTTTTCAAAGCTGAGTTTTTAGCTGGTGGCCGCTCCTTTAGGATAAATTGCTGATACCGTATAGTAAAAGCTATTATATGATCTTTTACAAACCATTTCCTATCTTTGCAATCTCATGTGCCAAGACAGACACGGATTATTTAAAAACCTGAAGAGAGTGCTATTGCATTTAAATTGCCTGTAACCTTCGTGCAATAGATTTATGATTGATGATTTAGTTAAAATATAACTAAATATAACTAAAATATAACTGTTTTAAATATTTATTCTCAGTAAACGATTTCAAACTATGCTCATTTAAGTAAGTTGGTGCATAATCCCATTTCTATTAAAACATAGTGCAAGGACCAATGCCGCGCTTCCCAGAGAACCCCAAGCTCTTTTTCTAGAATGGCCATATGCATATGTATCAGGCGTCCTCTTTTCACTCCCTTTGTGGAGCACCTACCATGGAGGTCATGTAATAACCAATAACCAAAAAACAAACAAAAAACCCAAACATCCAGGTGGAAGTGATTCACGCGTGCCATCATGCAATGGCAGACCTTGCCTGGAGACTAGGAGACTGCTCAAACAGATCCCGGGCAGGCATCTCAGCCCAGGCCTATGCTGGGGAAGCTGGTTCCCGGCTTTGGGCAAAATGAGGAAGTCAGGGAAGTGACCCTAGAGTGCAGCCGGGGTTTAGGGCAGATGATCTTTTTGCAGCCAGGCAGCAGGTGGACACCCGCTTGGGGAGCCAGGCTAGGAGGCCGCCCAGCGCTGGCGCTGGCCAGACTCGCAGGCCCCTGGGGCTTCGCCGGCGCCATTGCCCCGGCCCGCACCTCAGGACGGAGGGGGATGGGGGTGAGGGCGGGGGCGGCCCGGAGAAGGGGCTTTGCTAATTACCGAAGCGGGAAGTGAGCTCGCGGAGGAAGCGGTGGAGAGTCTGAGTGGAGGTGGAGGGGCTGGCGGAGGAGGGGCGCGCAGCTCCGCGGTGCTCTGCTGAGGCCCAGTCAGCACTGCAGGAGCCCCGCCCTCCCGCGCTCCAGCCCAGCCCCTGAGGCCGCGCCATCCCGCACCCGCGGCCCACTGCCCCGCCCCTCCCCAAGGCTTCCCCGGACGACCCTCTGCGAGCAGGTAAAGTGACACCGCGCTGCGCCCTCACCTGGAGCAGAAAGCGCGGGCCCCGAGCTCGCGGGGGTGTCGGGACCCAGCCAACCGCGACCCCCGGGGCTGCGGGACCACCCCGGACGACGCGCCGCACCCGGGTCCCCACGGGGTCGGGCGGGGACGGAGCCAGGCGAGGTGCCCCCCCCCCCGCAGCGAGCGCAATAGCCCCCATCGTTTGGCACCCCCACATGCGGGTGCCAAGGACCCCCTTCCCTCAGCCCGAGCTTTGGCCCCGCCACTTTTGTTCTGGACTTGGGATCCCAGGTGGAAACTAGTCCCTCAGACCTCCCTGGCAGCAAGGAGCACAGGGAGGGATTCTCAGTTGTCCCCCCCCCTTCCTCTCTCCACATTCACATGCCTTCTGGCCTCCCTTTCCTCTCCTCCTTGTCACTTTTATTAAATGGTTTTGTTCTGCATGTTCACCTGCAGAGCGATTTCATCAATGAATATACAGGAAACTGTGTCGGAGCCCACCTGTGAGAGCCCACCTGTGGAGGCCTTTCATTAGAATGGTCTCTGGTTCTAGCCTCAGTTCAGAATACTGTGTGTACCTGAGGACCGATTCCAGATGTTTCTTTCATCTCTGACTTGAATTTGAAATCCTAATGTCACTATGACCTGGGAAGCCGAGGTCCACAGCATCTTCATCTGAAATTCCACTAGAGCTCCCATTTACCTAGTGCCAGCGTGAGTCTGTTTTCCACTACTGTCAGGGTTCTAGAAGTTCATGCACTGCCCACCACTGACAGTAGGGGCATCTCTCTGTCCAGATTTTCCCTTTACATAAGGAGGTCAGTTACAGGAGATTAGGGCCCACTCTAACCACCTCACTGTAATGTGATTGCATCTGTAAGGACTCTAGTTCCAAATAAGGTCACGTTCTGTGGTACCAGAGATAAGGACAGCAGCAAGGTTTCTGGGGGTAATGCAGGTCAGCTCTTAACAGTCTACTCTCTGGCTCCCCAAATTCATGTCCTTCCCATGTGCAAAATACCTTCACCCAATGCCCTCCAAAGCACTAATCATCCCAGAATCAACTCAAAATCTGAAATCTCATTTGTCCTCCTCCTCTCAAAGACCTAGATCTCACCCAGACCATGGGACCTGAGGACTGCATCCAGAAGCCACAGTCTCCTGGTAAAGCTGCCCATCAGGTCCTGACATCACCCTCATTCGTCGCAGCAGCCGAGGGCCTACAGTTCCGAGAGACAGTTTCTCAGAGGAAGTTTGAAGACCACCTCAGAGGACGTTCTTTGGGAGTGGATGAAGAGGGAAGGGGGTCAGAGCCTCCTGCCATTCCCAGGGCACCCAGAACCCAGAGAGTGAGGCCTTGGGTGCTTTCTAGTGACAGTTTCAAGGCAATTCTTTGACTTTGGGACTTCAGAGTTAATTTAGTTTTCATTTGTGATTATTATTTTTGTGTGGGGCCATAGCATTTATTTTGACCTATGGCTGTTTTCACTCCCGGTTCTGAAGAAGCCCCTAAATCCTAAACCTGTTGAGGACTCTGAAAGCTCTCAGAGCATCAGTACTGGGGGACAGTGTGGACACATGGTTTGGTTTCTCCTCTGGCCTGATTCTGCAGCAGCCCCGCTCTGTCCTCCTCAGACTTCAGAGCAATAGCTGAATAAGTGGAGAAAGGACCAGGGGGTCAGGAAGGTGGCCACGAAAGAGTGACTTCTCTGGAGGGTGGCTGAGATAGTGAGTGAGCCTGTTAGGCCAACTCTGCCTGCAGTCTGGATGGAGCTGAACAGGGGCCAGGGAAGGGGAGGAGGAGCAGAGAGCGGGGACAAAGGGCCAAAGAGGGGATTCAGAGGAAGGGATGTAATTGGGAGGAGAGAAGAAACTCTAGAAGACAGGCATGTAAGAAAAGATAAGGGATGAAGTGGGCATCAGGAAAGGTCACCACCAGGGAAGGAAAGAAGGGAAGGGAAGATGGATGGAGGGAGGAAAGGGGAAGGGAAGAAGGGAGGAGTCAGCACGCCAGGGCTCCCCCTGCATCTGAAGAAGAGGTGGCTGGTCCCTCTTGTCAAACAGGGTGCTCACTCTTTGGTCCCAGTTTCTGCTCCCAGTGCTACTGGGCTTTGCAGCAAATTAATGACATATATAAAATTATACGGAAATGACACCTTCGGTTCCATTATGAGTAGACCTTTTAAAATGGTCTCATGAGGCAGGAATTCTAGCCATTGGCTGTGCAAGGCATGAGGCCTGTTAGTGATTCTACTTTTTCCTCTGCAGAATGGGTCTTTCTACGTTCCAGGAACTTTCTACCCCAATAAACAATGTGGCGATTCTCTCAGTAAGTTGTACTTTTGGTTTAAACAGCCAACTGTCTCTTAAAAAGGACTTTTGTTTAAAGTCCTTTAAAAAAAAAAAGTCCTTTCAAAAAAATCTTGTTTTTTTAATTTTTATTTTTTAATCCCATATGTTTACTCTGATCCTGGAACTTTGTCATTTTGACCTTCTCTGCTGATTAAAATATTCTTTATCATCAGCACCTACTGCTCTCCTCTCCTGGTGGTCTCTCCAGAAGGGGTCTTCTCTAGCTCTTCTAGCAGGAGATGGGCACTTCCCCTCTACCCCTGTTGCTGGACCAACCTTACCTATCCTGCAGAGTCAGGGCGGCCTGGCCTTGTATCTGTTGTTCTCCTCTGACTGGTTAGTTTTTCATAGATACCGTGCTTTGCTTTTGTCAGGATTTACCCTGCACTATCAAAACACTTTTCTTGTGCCAGTGAAGCCTAAGAAACAGTCCTGATGAGAGAACCAGGATCTCGAACAGATCATATTTATCCTGAATGTTCTGCCCAAAATGAAAAATACATTTCTGAGAAGCATCAAGTTCTCTGAGAAGGGAAGTTTCACCAACTCTGTCATGTAGGGTCATCAATTCTGATTCTGTGTCAATTTTCCTACTTTCCCAGCTAGTAATTCTCTACCTCAGAAAGCCCACTCTAAACCGTTTCCTCTCTCAAAGGCAGTTGCTCTTAGAGTCTGCACATGGCACTTGGGGCCTGTTGGTCATTGGCTACTGCCCTCTGTACCTTGGGTCTAACAGCTGCGGGGCATCAAGATGAAAACGTGTCTTGTTCTAAGACTTAAGTAGTTTGGGGCACATGGTAAGCAATAATCACTTATTATGTTGATCCAAGTGTTCGACCTTTCTTAATTATTCTAGTACCACAGTTTACTTGTTCTAAGATTTGTCCTCCCCCCCACCATTTTAATATCTCTTAAGGTGGCACGCACCTTACACTTGAGGACATATCCTAGTTTAACTGACAGCATTTCTCTTTCTTAGTTGAACATAAACTATAGTGCATCTTACCCTTGATGAAAGCTAGGATGCTATTAAATACTCTATTATGATTACGATTCTGATATTTGAAATCCTCCGGTAGCTCCCTGTGCCCCCACGGTGTAGTACCTCACCTCCTTGGAATAGTGTACAAACCATCTCATCCCCAGTGTTAACCCCGGGACTCAGCCTCCATCCCCAGGTGATGCTGCCAGATCAGCTGTCGGTTGTCAATGAACTTGCTGTAGTTTCCCGAATGCACTGTGCTGCCTCCTGGCACTTTGAAACTTGACACACTCATCCTCATTTTTCGCTTTGCCCTTGTCTATCATCTCCCCTGAAAATCTGTTCCTAAGTGGCTTTTCCCAGCTTCAACCTACCCTTGGCAGTCTTTTATCTCCCTGTGGTAAAGCCTGACACACTGTACCATGGACATGCCCGTTGGCCCCCTGAGAAGAGAAAAGGGACAGTGAGGGCCCCCCAGCATTGCAGCTCTAGTGCAGAGCCCCATGCCTGGCTTGCAGGAAATGCCAGATGATGAAGACAAACGGAGATCATCCTCTGGCTAAAACCAGCTCTTCATTGCCAATGCAGGATCTGGTTCAATAAAGAGCAGCCAGTTATTATTGCTGTTTTTCTAGGGACTTTTTACCCATATATTTCCCAGATTTTGACTCTTTTTATAGCACTTTAATTCAGGCTTCAAGCACTTCCTCGTTTGATCAGGTGAAATCATTTTCCTTCCCATACCCTCGATGTATTTCACACCTAGTAATTCTTTTTTTAAAGATCTTATTTACCCATTTGACAGATCACAAGTAGGTAGAGAGGCAGGCAGAGATAGTGGGGGGAAGCAGGCTCCCCGCTGAGCAGAGAGTCCGATGTGGGGCTCCATCCCAGGACCCTGAAATCATGACCTGAGCCGAAGGCAGAGGCCTAAACCACTGAGCAACCCTGGAGCCCCCATATCTCGTAATTTTTAATCAACGTGGATTTGCTGCATCAAATAGTTCCTTCTTCTTCAAATATAAATATATAAATATATTGATCAAGTCACTCGCATGTCTTAGGAGAATATCATACCTTTAGTAGCAAACTTGAAATCTTGGCCATTGGTTTTGATATTTGTTTTATTTTGATTTGGTTAGGTTTTTGTAAATTTAAAAATCCCTCCATCCCTTGGCTCTGTCTGACCTGAGTGCTTTCAGCTGTTTCTGCAACAAAATTGTCCTGACAGCGAAAACTCTCTTTGTTTTCAGTGAACACTTTGTTAATAAAAAGCTTTTTTTTTTTTTTTTTTTTTTTTTTTGGCTATTGTAAATGTGGAACAACAATGAGGAATTTCAAAGTGGTGAACCTCAGATAATTTTCTCTAAGTTTGGGGTGAGGGTTACTCAAAAAGGAACTTGACAAGTCTTTTAAAGATATTGATAATCATTATAACATAACGTGACTTATTGTTACTGTGCTCTTAACTGGGCAAACACTTGTTGGCTTCCAAGAAAGACTAACATAGTTCTATATGGTTCTAGCGGCGTTCTAGCACAGGGTCTCATGAGGCAGGGATTCTAGCCACTGGCTGTGCGAGGCATGAGGCCTGTTAGTGATTCTATTTTTTCCTCTGCAGAATGGGCCTTTCTACATTCCAGGTCCTTTCTACCCCAATAAATAATTCGGTGATTCTCTCAGTGAGTTGTACTTTTGGTTTAAACAGCCAACTGTCTCTTAAAAAGGACTTTTGTTTAAAGTCCTTTAAAAAAATGTCCTTTAAAAAAATTTTTTTTTTATCTTTTATTTTTTAATCCCATATGTTTACTCTGATCGTGGAACTTTGTCATTTTGACCTTTGATTAAAATATTCTCTCCAAAATGTCTGTTATTTGCAGGTACTTGCACTGTAGACATTCTTTACATATTTTTAAAAAAATCCTTGACGATTCTTAGTGAAAATCCCGGGAATCTGAAAGACTACCATTTGCTATTCATCGAACAGTTACTGTCTCCACTAAGTGACAGGGTTTCAGAGAACGTGAGCTCACAAGAGATGTAAGCTTTTTTCCACTTTCTGCTACCATGTTCATTTCTATGTTACTCAGAGGAGCCTTCTTTGTAGAAACATATTATCCAATCTTTTATGAAGCTGAATTTAAATTCTGTCCCTTCATTCCCCACAACGCTTAAAAAGCCAAGCAAATTTTGTTCCATTTTTTAAGAGCCCATAGATGGCATTTTTTTAATGTTGCATTTTTGAGTTTTCATCACTCTTTATGTTACTTCTACTTCACAGATAAACAATTGCTAATGACAATGTGAACTTCCTACAAATGTGCAATCAAAATCCCTAGGTACACATTACCGAAGTTCTTTGTTCCCTTTAAACATTATTTCTCTCTTGATATGCATTCTTGTTTTGTATTATATTGCATTATAAAGTTTTTTTTTTAACAGACTGCATTTTTTAGAGTAGTTTGGGGATCAAAGTAAAATTCCCTTTCCCCACATACACACAGCCTTCCCCATTATCAACATCCTGTACCACGGTAATAATTTTTCATGCTCACTGACCCTACACTGACACATCATTATCACCCCAAAGTCCACAGTTTACATTAGAGTTCACTCTTGGTGGGGCACCAGGGTGGCTCAGTGGGTTAAGGCTGCTGCCTTCGGCTCAGGTCATAATCTCACGGTCCTGGGATCGAGCCCCAGACCAGACTCTCTGCTTGGCAGGGAGCCTGCTTTCCCCCAACCCCTGCTTTCCCCGCCTGCCTCTCTGCCTGCTTTGATGCCTGTCAAATAAATAAATAAAATCTTAAAAAAACCTTTTCTCATAGAGTTCACTCTTGGTATAGTATCTTATGCATTTTGACAACTGTGTAGTGATATATATCTAAAATATCATACATATCATACAGAACATTTTCACTGGCCTAAAAATCCTCTGTGCTCTGACTGTTTATCCTCCTCCTCTCCTAACTGCTACAAACCGCTGACCTTTATGCCATTTGCATAGTTCTGCCTTTTCTAGAAGGTCATATAGTTGGAACCTTGCAACATGAAGCTTTTTCAAATTGACTTCTTTCACTTATTATGACGGATTTTAAGTTTGTTTCTTGCCTTTTCATTGCTTGATAGCCATTTCTCTTTATCGCTGAATCATATCCCATTGTTTCAATGGACCACAGTTTATCTATCCATTCTCCTCCTGAAGGACATCTTGGTTACTTCCAACTCTTGGCACTTATGGGTACAGCTGTTACAAACACAGGTTTATATGCAGGATTCTGTGTACACAAAGTTGTCGCTCTTTTGGGTGAGTGCCAAGGAGCATGATTGCTGGATCATATGGTAAGAATATGTTTACTTTTGTAAGAAACTGCCCAGCTGTCTTCCAAAGAGGTAGCACCATTTTGGTGTTCTCATCAGAATGAATGAGAGTTTCTCTTGTTCCTCATTGTCAAAAGCATTTTATGTTGTCAGTATTTTGGATTTTAGCCATTCTAATAGATGTGTAGTGATAGATCATTGTCTTATTTATTTATTTATTTTTTAAAAAGATTTTATTTATTTATTTGACAGAGAGAGATCACAAGAAGACAGAGAGGCAGTCAGAGAGAGAGAGAAAGGGAAGCAGGCACCTCCTGAGCAGAGAGCCCAACGTGGAACTCGATCCCAGGACCCGGAGATCATGACCTGATCCAAAGGCAGCGGCTTAACCCACTGAGCCGTCCAGGCACCCCTCATGTTCTTTGAATTTCCAATTCCTTAATTAGACATGCTGTGGATCATCACAGCATCTTTTCATATCATTATTGCCATCTCAATATCTTCTAAAGTGAGGTGTCTGTTCCAGTCCTTGCCAATTTTTCAATCAGGTCATTCATTTTCTTGTGTTTGAGTTAATAAATAAATAAATAATAATAATAAATAAATAAATAATAAATGAATGAATGAATTTATTATGTATATTATATATGTTATATATTATATATATTATTATATATTAAATAATTTATTAAAAATAAATTTACTAATGAGGCCAAGAATTCAGAATCACAAATACTTCAGAACTAATAATAACTGCCATCACTTGGTTTATTGTATAAGATAAATTCTACGATTAAGTTTCAATTTTAAATTCTTACAATTTTAAATTTTTAAATCTTTATGAAGAAGCCTCATTTGGAGGGAGCAGTTTTCATAATTTAGCATCCATCAGCCTTTTTTTTAAGATTTTACTTATTTATTGGACACAGCGAGAGAGAGAGAGAGAGAGAGATTACAAGTAAGCAGAGAGGCAGGCAAGCAGGGAGGGAAGCAGGCTTCCTTTTGAGCAGAGCCCGATGTGGGGCTGGATCCCAGGACCCAGAGACCATGACTTGAGATGAAGGCAGAGGCTTAACCCACCACCCACGTGATGAGAGAGCCCCTCAGGTGCCCCTCATCCATCAGTCTTAATTGTTTGGAGGAACATGTGTGGATGAATAATGTCTTAAGGAGCTAATCTCTCTAAAGGATTTTCAATCTTTACCCCTTCAAGGTTTTTGCACAGTTCTGATAGCCTCTAAACATCCAGCTGATTTCTAAAGTGACAGGCCTGTTAAAAACTGTCCTCAAAAAAGGAATAGAGCTTGAAACATACCAGTCAAGAGCAACTTTGAGTCTTTTAAGGAATTTATCATCATTTTTTGTTATGATTCCAGGTTCCTGGAATTGAGTCCAACTGTGGGCTCTCTGCTCAGCAGGGAGCCTGCTTCCATTCCTCTCTCTGTGCCTGAACCTCTGCCTTCCTGTGATCTCTGTCAAGTAAATAAATAAAATTTAAAAAAAACATATTTTATACCAGTTATTCATGTTTATTAACTAAGATATCACAATACAAATAATACAAGCAGTTGCTCTTTATTAATACCTTCAACCAAGATCAAAAAAATATGTCATATTTTCTCCAAAACTTTTATATCATCTGATAGGTCAGATATATATAAAATTACATTTAAAGTCTTAAAAATATCAGCAAATATTTTCATTTAAATGCAAATTTCAAAGAAAATCTACTTTTCCAAACACGACTTTTTATCCTATATATTTTTTAAATTTGTCAATATCTGATCAATTGTTTAGCGAGACTATAAATGTTAGATCAAAAAAATGATTAATAGATGTAGGTTCAAATTATTATGTTCCATTAAAAATGATTTAGTCTTTGATGAATATCTGTTTGGTAATGTGTTGTATCCAAATATAGTAAATTAATCACATATATAAAATTATAGGAAAATGACACCTTCCGTTCTTTATGAGTAGAGCTTTTAAAATGCTATTTGTCACAACCTGTCATCTTCTCATTATGTAGCATTATGTATCATTTAAAAAATGTATACTCTTCACTTTGAAGTCTTTTAGAAATCTAAAATATGACTTTCTATGGATTGTGATTCCATATTACTTTATTGCCACATTGAACAAATCCACATGCTTTGATTCAAAGGTAATAAATTCCTCTTATTTGGAAAAATGATGTTTATTTTTGTTCTCTCACCCTTAGCAGGTGGTTTCATTTTAGCACACTTCAGAGTTATAATTTCATGCCTATTAAAACATTTATTATGATCTACATAGATGAATGAAACTTTTATTTTATTAAATTATTTGCCAAAAAATCTGTAATTTTAAAAAATGTATTTCTTTTGAAGGGTTATTTTAGAGCATTCAGAGAGGATCTAGGAGTGTGGTATTATGCAATTTTTAAGTAGGTTTGAAATGGTTATTCATATAATTGTTTCTTTAAGGCTTTTGCTTATTTTGGGTTTTTTTTGTCTTATTTTGTCTTATTTTGTTCATTATATGCTATAAAATATTTTGAAAGTAAATTTAAGGTATGTTTTACATAGTTTATTTTTTGAAAAAAATATTGAAATGACTTATGAAATTCAGTATATTCTCAACATTAATTTATTCTGAAATTTACCAATTGTCTACTGTCTATTATATGGCAGATATTACTTCAGACTACACTGGTAAATGAAATACTTGGATTTGTAGAACGTTTATTTTAATGGGTGAGACAATTAAAAGCTATAAACCTGAATAAAAATTGCATAGTGCATTCAAAAATGATGAGTGCAATGGGGAAAAAGAAAAATTAGATCAGGGTGAGAAAAATCAAGGTTGCTAGGCAGGGGATGGGGAGGTAAGAATTTTAATAGGAAGATCAGGTTAGTTACAATGAAGCTGACAATTGAACAAACGTATGGAAAGGTGATGAATTTGCCCAGAACTATCAGCAATAAGGTCACTCCAGACAAAGGAATTGGCTATCTTGAAGGCCATTAGGTTGGATCATGCCTGGCATATCTGAGGAATAGCAAGGAGGCCACTGTGAGGGACTGAAGAGTAGCAGGGAAAGAGGTCACAGAGGTTAAATGAGTGGCTAGATCATGTAAAAGCTTAGAAGTCATTGTAAAACTGTGGCTTTATATTTGAAAACTTACTGTGTGATAGGATTTCTACTAATAACTGAGAGTTCAAATGTCCATAAAATTTCAAGGATTCTTATTCTAGTAAGACAGAATAAAGAAAAAGAGTTCATATTTTCACATGGTGTAACAAATGCTTGGAGATCCAAGTGTAGGAAGCTATGGGAGCACAGAAGAAGGCACTAAAATCACACCAATATATTTGATGACTGTGACTTTATATAAATTTGTATTTTCTAGTTTTTTTTTATAGGCATGGAATCACACAGTATATTCTATTCATTGCCTGGCTTTTCTTTTCTCAGCATCATTACTTTGAGAATCTCCAATTGTAAATAGTTCATTTTGATGTTGAATAGTAATCTCTTTAATGAATAGATCATAATTTGTCTTTGCTCTATTGATGGACATTGATGAACATTTCCACTGTTTTCAATTCTTAAAAATAAAGCTGCTATGAAATTCATATACAAGTGCTTGTATGATCATAGGATTTGTTTCTCTTGGTTAAATGCGTAGAAGTAAAATGGTTATTGGTGTAACTGCAACGTATTTTGCATTTAAAAAAATTTTGAAACTATTTTCCAAAGTGTTGGTATCATGATATATGCCAACAACAGTTTAGATTATTTGTTGCTTCTCAATCTAGCTCAGACGAAGTACAATTAGCCTTTATAATTTTAGCCATTTTATTAGACATGTAAGCATGTCTCATTATGATTTTAATTTGTATTTCTTTAATGTCTAAATGTTAAGAAATTTGTCATGTGCTTATAAGCCATCCATATCCTCTTCAATAATTTTCTTCACATGTAAAATTGGATACTCTGTTTGGTTTTAAAGGTTTTTCATTTTTATTCATTTTTTAATCATCAGAGTTGATGTCCATTATCAGATATATAATTTGCAAATCCCTTCTCCATCTTTACGGTTTCTCAATGGAGCTTTGATAGCTGTGTCTTTCACGAAATATGCTACTTCTTTCTTAGTACACGGAGGTATGACTAGAACATTATCAATGTTGACCTTTGCAAAGAAAATCATGGCTTAAGATATATGTAGTCTGCGGTTGTTGGGAGTGATCTGTAATATCAAGCATATCTAGTTAGTTGATAATTTTGTTCAAGTCTTACATATCTTACGAATTTGATGACCATTTGTCTATATAATCTCAAAATAAAGGTGTTGAAACTTTTTTCCATTTCTCTTCTAAGGTAGAAGTTATGATTTTTGTTCTTAGTTTTTCCCTATATATCCCCAAATCTGTTATTAAGTATTAAAAGTCAAGAATTATTATACTCCCTGATGAATTCATCCTTTTACTCTTCTGTAATTTTGCCTTGATCTTTATGTCTGATAATTAAATTTGCTTTAAAATCACTTTTCATTATCTTGATATAACCACCAAAGTTATAGTGTGATTAGTGTTAATATAGCATATGTTTTCTTTTACTTTATAAAGCACTTCTATATTTAATCCTGGGGGAAAAAAAAACAGCTTTTTAGCTCTGGAAGCATCTTTCTAAATTATCTTTCCTTTTTTTTTTTTTTTTTAATGAATCAGTAGCAATTTTTGTTAAGGGACCTAAACTGAAAGTAGATTTAGAACTTTATTTATTTATTTATTTAGTAAAGGTTTTATTTTGTTTATTGACAGCGAGAGACAGAGAGAGAGAGGAAGCGCACAAGCGGGGTTAATTACGTGCAAAGGGAGAGGAAGAAGCAAGCTCCTTGGGGTGCAAGTAGTCCCATGCAGGGCAGGATCCCTGTACACAGAAATCATGACCTCAGCCAAAGGCAAACATCTGCTTAAACAACTGAGTCATCCAAGCACTCCTAGAAATTTTAAATAAAAAAGACCTTTTAAAAACATTTTGTTTGTTTCTTTTTTTAATATTTTATTTATTAGACAGTCAGAGAGACAGGAAGAGGAACTATAAGCAGGGCAGAGAGAAAAGGAGAAGCAGGTTTCCCACTGAGCAGAGAGCCTGATGTGGGGTTCCATCCCAGGACCCTGGGATCATGACCTGAAAAGAAGGGACACTTATGGAGGAAGCAACCCAGACAACTCTTTTCTTTGTTTTTAATATAGGGCAACTGATTCTTCCCAGCCATGAGGAGCATATTACCCATTGATTAAATCTTTGATAACAACCTATTTAAAGAGGTGTGTAAATATATACTTACTCAGATTTATAACTTTGTGTTTTCTTCATAGTTTGGGGCTGGACCCCATGGTCACAACACTGCTTCCAGTCTTTGCCTTCCCATCTGTTGATACCAGGCATTTGGTCAGCAAAGCAAATTAGTATCATAATTAATAAGCCCTTGGCACCATATCTCTGGAGCAGGGGCAGCTCTTAGCCAAGGCCCAGAGTAGTTGACCTCCCCTCGCTAGTGCTATAGCCCCAAGGACTAGGTCCCTGCCACCAGAACTCAGTCTTACATGTTATGCTAAGCAGACAAAACCAAAACAGGAAAGCTCCGACAGCTTTCACTGGCATGCCTCATCTCCCACTCCCTCGACATCCAGGCAGTACCAGATGCCAGGGAGGGGTCTTGGTCCAACATATGGGAGGGAAGGAAGTAGCCACGAGCAAGTACCTGCCTCTCTGTGCCTTTCTTTCATGAGAAGGTTGTAAGGGGGAGGAAGTGGAAGGGGAAGAGAGATGAACTTCAAGGGGTGAAGGCCTCAGGTAGGCAGCTGGCTCCTGCCAGTAGGAAAGGAACAAAGGAGAAGGCAGTGAGTCTTGCAGGGAGGGTGGGGGGTAAGAGTTACAGCTTATGACGGAATCTGGACAGGAGTAATAGGGATACTAGTCATTTGAGTCCACCATTGGCAAGCTGGGCTGGGTGTCAGGGCAGATAGGCCTCCCTGGGCAACGGCACATGAGAGAAGGTGGAATTCTTCTCTGAGGAGCAGGTGGAGCTTTGGGTGTTGGGAAAGCATAGACAGTATTTTTCCAGAGCCAAGGACAGGTCCGGTACTCCTGGTTGGAAGTCAAGGCCACAGTATGATCCAGGTCTTCTACCAGCAGCTTGAAGGTACCACATGCCAGCCACCCCTCATTATTGTGTAAAACTCTCTGGTGCACTTATTGGCTTATCCATCAAATGACTCCTTCAGCAGCTTGAAAACCACCTCCACAGGCACTCCAGGATATGGGAGGCTTCCAGAGTGAAGATTTTGCACAGGATCACCCCAAAAGACCAGAAGTCACTCTCGTGGATGTAGATCTGGCCAAACATGGCCTTAGGGATCATCCAATTCACAGGCAGTCCACTGTTCGTTGTCTTTTTATAGTAACTGATGTGGTGATATCTCTGGCAAGGCTGAAGTCTGAGATCTTCATCATGTGGTCCTTTGTCACCAGCACTTCCCTGGTGGCCAGGTCTTGGTGTATGTACTTCTTAGAGGCAAGGTACTCCATGCCTCAGGCTACCTGGTAGGTACAGGATACCAGGTCCTTGGAGGAGAGTTGCTCTGCTGCATTGTGGCTGATATTGTAACAGTACTCCAGGTCAAGAGGCCTCTGGGCCTGCAGGTACTTCCTGTATGTTGTCTTTGGAGGCATATTCCGTGAGAGTGTACGAAGGACCGTCCTGTGTGCAGGACCCAGCAGGTTGATGGTATCCTTTTGCTGTCCAATCATCTTCATCATCTCCATTTCTGAGATTAGGTTTGACAAGTCTTTCTCTGTTGCATCTGACCTCAACATCTTCACAGACACTTTAGTCAAATGGTTGGATTTGTCTTTGTCCAGCCCAATGGCCTCCTCCAACACCACCTGCCCAAAGTAGGCCTGTCTTTGGGGTCTGCCTAAACTGCCTACAACCGGCCTGTCTCAAGGCAGTTATGAACTCTAGATTATCCTCAAAAACATTAAACCACAAGCTAAAAATTCTCTTCACTAGGTCTCTGTCACAGGTCTATTTTCTTATCTTTCATCATTTATCTTTTTCCTAATTCTTATTTTCAGTATAGTTTATTTTGCTTCCAGGTGTTTCCCCTGGTTTCTGTATGCTGTTTCAGAGGGAAGAATTATCCTGTCATAAAATTATTTCTTGAGCATTCATTACATCTTTCAGTGAAAATGGGTTCTTTTATGGTATTGATTCATTTGAGTTTTCTCAAAATGGGAAGAATTTTCAAAATGGTGTTTTCTTCAAGGTTCAAAGTATGTCTTAGCCTCATCTTTACTCTTTTTGAAATTCACTTTTCAAATTCTTGTCCCTCTTTTTATCTTTTTATATTTAATTGTTTTATTTTTACTATTCTTTTATTTGAGTATAGTTGATATTCAGTGTTACATTGGTTTCAGGTTTTCAATATCTCCATACATTATTCTATGATCACTACAAATATAGCCACCATCTGTCACCATATAACACTATTATAATATCATTGACTATATTCTCTACACTGTCCTATATCTCTATTTAAAATATCTGATTTTTATGTTTTCTGTTATTCCAATGTTCGACCATCATTTTACTTGGATACTTTAATAAAATATGCCTGATTACACACTCTTTGCTGAAAACCTTAGCATTGGTTTTATAGGAGTCTTCTTCTTCTTCTTTTTTAATTAACATATAATGTATTATTAGCCCCAGGGGTACAGGTCTGTGAATCGCCAGGTTTACACACTTCCCAGAACTCACCAGGCACATACCCTCCCCAATGTTCATAACCCCACCACCCTCTCCCTACCCTCCACACCCCCTGGCAACTCTCAGTTTGTTTTGTGAGATTAAGAGCTCTAATGGTTTGTCTCCCTCTCGATCCCATCTTGTTTCATTTACTCTTTTCCAGTCCCCCAAACTCCACACATTGCACCTCCATTTCCTCATATCAGGGAAATCATATGATAGTCTTTTTCTCTGGTTGACTTATTTTGCTAAGCATAATACCCTCTAGTTCCATCCATGTCATCGCAAATGGCAAGATTTCATTTCTTTTGATGGCTGCATAGTATTCCGTTATATATATATATATATATATACATATATATTTCATTTGTTGATGGACATCAAGGTCCTTTCCATAGTTTGGCTATTGTGGATATTGCTGCTATAAACATTTGGTGCACGTGCCCCTTTGGATCATATAGTAGTCTTCTTTACCTCTATCAGAACCCCAGGAAGCTTTATTTATTTATTTACTCACATAAACGGGTGATCCAACACAACTTTTTTTGATGTTCAAATGTATTATAATGTCTTACCGCTTAACACTATGCTTACTGCTCTCTTTCACTGTCTGACTAAATCCTCATCATCACTATGCCATTTAATCAGAAAGAACATTTGAACTCAGAGTTCTCTCCATATCAGGGAATGAAGACTCCACCCTTCTGTTTGTGCAGGTAAAATAAATGTTGATATTGTCTGTCCTGCACATACCCCATCCTGTTCACCAGAATATTCACCATCAAAATAGATACAAAATAAAAACCATACCTCACCACTTCTATTACCACCCAGTATGCTAAAAACACCATCATATGTTCCTGAATTATTGACTTGATTGATAACCCCACTTCCACACATACTGCACTCCTTTCTCCCTGAAAATTTATTTTGGTACAGCAACTTAACCTAAAAATCAACTCAGATGATTTTATTCTGCTGTTGAAAGTCTTTTGGTATCTTCCCCTTTCATATTAAATAAAAACTGAAGGCGTTTCAATGTACTAGAGCGTCATACATCAATACGTTCTTCCTCTCTCCACCACTATGAACTCCTCATTGGCCTCCTTGCTTTTCCTCAAAAGTAACAGACCAGCTGTTCACACAAAGTCTATATACTTACCTGCTCTGCCTAGAGCAATCTTTTCCTTTAATATTTGTATAACACCCTCCTTCACTTCCTGGGTCTTTGTGCAAATAACATCTCATAAATGAGACATAACCACCCAACACAAAATAAAATTAACTTTCATCCCAGCATTCTCCAATAGCTTTTACCTTTCTTGTATTTTTTTGTAACATTTATCACCATCAACCATCAATGATTATTCTATTACTGGTTTATTTTCTTATTGGAGACAGAGAGAGAGAGAATTGGGAGGGGGCGCAGAGAAAGAAGAAAACACGCCACTGCCTAGAAAGCCTGTTGGGGAGTTACATCCCAGGACCCTGAGATAATGACCCAAGCCAAAGGCAGTCACTCAATGGACTGAGCCACCAAGGTACCCCTCTATTATTGGTTTATTTCACTATTATATTTCAAAAGAATGCAAGCTCTTTGTGGTCAGGTATTTTATATGTTTTATTAATTGAAGTATTCTCAGAAAGGTAGCTGGCAGATTGTAAGGGCTCACTAAACTGTAGTTTGTTGTTATTATTGGGCTCCTTTATGGGCTTTACCTCTTACGCTAGACGTCTGTCCTTCATGTAAGCAATAAGAATAGAGTCCTGTTGCCTGTTAAAATGAGTAAAAAGCCTGTATTAAGTGGATATTTTAAAAGCTAAATGAATGGCTTAATAGATGTATAAAGAGGGAAAGGGAACATATTTTCCACGGTTTAGAAGTGGAGTTCTTTTATAGAGTTCTTGTACAAGCCTACACTATTGAACGATAATGGGCAGTTGTACATTACAATTATACAAACACTTTGGTAATTTATATACTTTTTTTTGTAATTCTTGACTGGTTCATTTAATTCCTTAGGATCATTATAGCATTTCAACTTTTCATGTTCAATAAACTTATTGGGGTTGCTCCCTTTTTTATTCAAATGGAGAAATAGTCATGATTTCATCTAAAGAAAGTGTTATTGATTGTGTTGTTTTCTAGGAATGAGTCGCACATGCTAGTTTAAAAGTTTTGTTAAATTCCCAAGTGTGTCACCGATAAAAGCCTTTTGTAGATTAGTAACTTGCTCAAAACAGAAAAGTTATGTAACACTCAATTGTTATACTATCTTTGTTTCCATCTTGCATTGTAATAACATCCATCTTAACTCTATTTAAGACAAGTCATCGCCAGATGGCTTTCTGGCATTGAGTGCATGATATGAAATCTAGTATAACTAAAAGTTTTTGTCAGTAATGAATAAAACTTCTATAGACATCTTTGTGGGTATAGATTTCATCTTCTTTGGATAAATACCAAGAACTGCTAATGCTGAATCATCTGGCAAGAATATGTTTAGTTTTGTAAGAAACTGCCAAGTTGTTTTCCATTCTTTATTCTCAATAGACATGGAAGAACTTTCCTGTTGCTCCACATCCTCACCAACATTTCGTGTTCTGTTGTCAGTGTTCTGGATTCTGGGTATGTACTGGTGTCTCTTTTTTGTTTTAATTTGCATTTTCCTGATGACATATGATGTGAAGCATCTTTTTATATGCTTATTTGCCATCTGTAATATTTTCTTTTGTGAGGTATCTGCTAAGGTCTTTGGCTCATTTTTAATCAGGTTTTTCCCCCATTGTTGAGTTTTAAAGGGACTTTGTGTAATTTTGATCAACAGTCCTTTGCCAGATGTGTATTTTGCAAATTTTTTCTCATAGTCTGTGCTTTGCCTTTTCATTCTCTTGTCATTGTGTTTCACAGAGTAGACATTTTTAAATTCAGTGCTTGTGCTTTTGTAGCTAAAGTTATTTCCAAAACCAAGGTCATTTAAATTTTCTTCTATATTACCTTCTACATGTTTCATGTTTAGGTTTATAATCCAATCTGAGTTAATTTTTGTGAAGAGTGTATGATATCTGCCTGGATTTATTTTATTTTATTATTTTATTTTATTTTTATTTTATATTTTTACATTTAGCTTCACCATTACTCCAGAACCATTTGTTTAAAAGATTGTATTTTGCTCTCTTGTATTGCTTTTGCTTTTATATTAAATATAAAATATAATTGATAATATATATTCTGTTCCTTTAATCTAGTCTTTCTGTGGTATTACAATATCTTGCTTCCAATTATCGTTATGGTATACTTTTTTTTAAAGATTTTATTTATTTATTTGACAGAGAGAGAGATCACAAATAGGCAGAGAGACAGACAGAGAGAGAAATGAGGAGAAGCAGGCGCCCTGCTGAGCAGAGAGCCCAATACTTGACTGGATCCCAGGCCCCTGGGATCATGACCTGAGCCAAAGGCAGAATCGTAACCCACTGAGCCAACCAGGTGCCCCATCGTTATGGTAAACTTTGAAGTCAGTCCTCAGGCTTTGTTCTCCTTCAACACTATGTTGACTATTGTGAGTCTTTGCCTCTTCATATAAACGTTAAAATAAGTTTGTTAATATTAAAAAAAAGAACTTGATGGAGTGCATTAATTGTATAGATAAACTTGGAAACCAGTGACCTCTTGAGCTTAGCAGGAGATAGACCATGGACATCAGTTGTCACAGTGGTGCCTCTGGCAGAACCTATTGCAAAACCCTAGGCAAAATGAGACCTCAAGGATCTGAGAGAATGTCTAAGAAGTACTTGATATATCCCTTGGGTATGGTTTATTGAAGTGTCCACCTGTCTGAAAGCTGTGGAATCTAGATAAGGGAGGGAAAATTAGTTATGATAAAACATATCAACAAACATGAATAAATGTTGTAAAACTAATTGTCATGGCTCATATAAAATATGACCAACAGAGGGACCATCAAAAGGAAAGCATCAGTTATGTTTATTGTGAAATGTTTTATTCAAAATAAAGCAATGAGAGGGGAAGACACAATGAGAAAATTAACATTTTTTAAATGGTAACCTTCTTACAAAATGGAATAGGGTTTATATTCTAAGTAGTATATTGAAAAGTAAAACATTGGGGTGCCTGGGTGGCTCAGTGGTTTGGGCTGCTGCCTTCGGCTCGGGTCATGATCTCAGGGTCCTGGGATCGAGCCCTGCATCGGGCTCTCTGCTCCACAGGAAACCTGCTTCTCTCTCTCTCTCTCTCTCTGCCTGCCTCTCTGCCTACTTGTTATCTCTGTCTGACAAATAAATAAATAAAATCTTTTTTAAAAAAAAGAAAAGAAAGGTAAAACATTAAAAAATAAAATTTAAATTTAAAAAATTATGTAATTTTTAAAAAAGGTTAAAAATAGCAGAACCATTTTTCTTATAACTGGAAAATACATTGTTTATATATCTATCAAAAATAACTTGTCGGGTTCCTGGGTGGCTTGTGGGTTAAGCCGCTGCCTTCAGCTCAGGTCATGATCCCTGGATCCTTGGATCCAGTCCCACATCGGGCTCTCAGCTCAGCAGGGAGCCTGCTTCCTCCTCTCTCTCTGCTTGACCCTTCGTACTTGTGATCTCTGTCAAATAAATAAATAAAATCTTATATAAAAAATTTTAAAAAAATAACTTGTCATGTCTGGAATCAGGAGCATATGGAAAAAAATAATATCTGAGGACAGTACTTCTGCCATGTTTTGTGCCTTGTTAATATTTTTAAACAGTCAGGAAACTTTTAGCTTTATTGAAATACCTGCTAAGATATCAGCAGTGCCTTTTGGAGCCCTATGACTACAAAAATTAATTGCAAATATTCAAAATGTTTACTAAGGTGTCACTATTTAGGGCCACCACCAAGTATGTTTCAGAAGTAAGCATAACTGTTACTCTTCCATAAGGCAAAAGGGCATATTTTCAGGAGTTCAATGTGCTGTTCCAGCCGTTGATTCAAGTAATGATTTTTGTGTATAAAATAATTCACTTTTCAATCTAACATTCCTCATTCCACATTATAATAATAAAAACTAGGAGGAGACTAAAACAAACAAACAACTAAAACTACAACAACCAGCTTTTCATTCAATGGAAAAGTAAATATAACCTTATGAGTAGCCTGAAATTTATTTTTAAATATTTTTAAGATAAAAGTTTTTGTTAGAAAACCATATATTTTATATTACTAAGAAATAACAGGCAAGGTTTTATTAACTTCTAAAAAGTCTAGTTACTTTTATTTATCTATTAACTCATCTCTTTATGAAGTGGAACATGATCACACCTATTGTATCTAACCAAGTTTGTATGCTTTGGTTATTTTATGTTTGCTATTTCCTTGCTTAATTTTTGCAATATTTGATACATAATAGTATCTTTAAGTCCATCTACGGTTTCACAGAATTTGTATGAACTTCATAAAAATGAACCATACTTTTTGCACTATCCTTGTTTTACTTCTCTATTAACTTTCCAAGATTTATTCACTTTAGAGTGTGTAGCTATCATTTATTTTTATTCCTCCATAATGCTATGTTTACAAATTTGTATTTATCTGTACTTTTAAAAATATCTTTATTATATACCATTTCTCATCTCACGTAACACTCATGTTACTTCTACACTTATCAGATATTATGTAACTGAAAACCACAACTCAGCAACAATATAGCACCATTTTTCAAAATTAAATGGCTTACCAGAATTCTTTAATTCTATCCTTTATTTGTATTAGATGACCCTTTATTCTGGTATTTGGCATTGTTCATATGGAGGAAAGCTTATAAGTTGATATTCCATCAATAGAAGGATTTATTATGAGTGATTAATTATTTTCATTTAGAATGCATAGAATATGGTTGATTTAATATTTCTTTCTTACTCTCTGCCTGGAACATAGTGCTATCTATGTAGTAGCCACTAAAATATTAAGTTAATTACCTAGATTTTAAACTTCATATGAATAGGAATAACATACAGAACTCTTCTCAGATTGGGACACCTGGGTGGCTCAGTCAGTTAAACACCTGAGCCTTTAGCTCAGGTCATGATCTTAGGGTTCTGGGACTCAGTTCTGCAACAGATTCCCTGCTTAGCCGGGAGTTTACTTCTCCCTCACCCTGCTGCTCCCCCTGCTTGTGCTCTCTCTCACTCTCTCTCTTACTAATAAATAAAATTAAAAAATAAATTCTTCTCAGATAGCTAATATAGAATATTGTCTTTGTATTCATCAAAGGGAAAGTGCCATATAATAATGAAATTCAGACTACTTCAAATTCATTTTTTAACCAGTAAGAAAGTACTGGAAACAAGCCAAAAATGTCTTTAATGAATTAAAGAAATAGATTGATTTTCAATATCTTAACATTTCTAAAATAAATTGCAAGATTTTTATACTAGATATCAGTGTAAATATTCATTATACAAGGATATTCTAAAAATAACCCTGAGAAAACTACTTGACATATATGATGACAAAAACGAGTTTGACAAAAGTCAGTTTGGGTAAACTTACAACACCTACCACCTGAAACTCTTGTTCTATAATTTAATTATTTTAATTCACAAAAATACAAAAATAATATATCAGAGTAAGTATATTGATAGCTTTGAAGGTATGCTCTGGTTGTGCACTGTTTACTATTTAAAGGGGAATCAAATATGTGATGCTTATGGTGTGACTGTATTAAAATTCAACAAGTTCAGAAGCATACGAGGAATACAATAAAGACAAAAGATGACCCTTACTTATCCAAAAATAGACAATGGTATAAATGTGCTAGTTGGGGAGAGAATCCAGTCCGTAGATGGAGGATGTTGCAGTGGAAAAAAAAGACACAACGTTTTGGTTGAACGTTTAGCACTATATTTAACAAAGTGAAATTGTGTGTTAATAGCCTTGAATAAAATCCAAAAACTATTTTCAATTCATTGAAGATTATTTAGGAAAACTTGAAAAATACAACTTGATAAGGATTCCAATAAAAGATTAATAAGCAATACAAGTTTGAAAATTTTTCGTATATTTTCCCTAAAAAGCCATTTGATTTAAATTAAAAAGAATTCTATTTACCTGCCACTTAAATAAGAGGAAATTATTTGGTTTTATAATAAGTCAATGAAATAAATTCACATATCTTTAGAAAACAGATATGCACACTAATTTAAAAATAATAGTGCTTAAGCTGTTCAGCAAACATTTCTAAAATTCCTTGCCATCAGCTAGCTCTGGAGTTCTGCTAGGTGAGTAAGGCCATGTATGTTACTGCTCAGAGTACTGATGCAAAGCAATTGTCCCCTTCGCATCCATTTTTTGCCGTTGATATATCATGCTATGTTGTTTAGAGATACATAGATGGCCCTACATAAAGGCCTTTTTTTGTGTGTATACGGGTGACTGTGATTTAACTTTCAAATCAGATGGCTCCTGATTTACAATGATTCAACTTATGATATATTTGGCAATGATGTGAAAGTGAAAGTGATTCAGTAGAAACTGTACTTTGAATTTTGAATTTGGGTCTTTATAAAAAGGGCCAGTGACACGTGGTATGGTGCCGTCTTGTGATGCTGGGCAGGGGCAGTGAGCCACAGCTCCCAGTCAGCTAGAAGATTACAGGGGTGAACACCTGATATTCTTACAACCATTCTATATATAACCATTCTTCTTTTTTTAGTGTAATATTTAATAAATTGCATGTGATATTTGATACTTTGTTATAAAATAGGCTTTGCTTAAGATGATTTTGCCCAAATGCAGGCAAATGTAAGTGTTCTGAGTATGTTTAAATAAGCTTAAGGTAAGCTATGATATTTGATAGTTTAGGGGTATTAAATGCATTTTCAATTTTTTAATGTGTTTCTCTGTACATAGCCCCCTTGTAAGCTGAGGAACATCTCTATATGTATACGTAACTATGGTATGGCTTACATATTATTGGCATGAAACATCTAGAACAGTACGTGTGCCATATAATTGTCTACAACATCAAACATGTTTCTTGAAAACTTGTGCCAAAGGGGTTATGTCTTTAAGGATTCTTATTTCAGAAGGGTTCTCTCAAACTTAAGATTTTTCAGAAGTTAAGTGAAAATCTGACCAAACTAAACATTTTTCCATTTTCCCTAGTGAGCAAAGATAGCTAAAATCTATCTGCCATTTTCAACACTGTACTCAACGACTGTAATTCTAATTTAAGAACAGATTATTTTTATCAAAACCACATGTTGGCCTAATCTTACACAATATTCATAAATCTCACTCAGATCCTTGGACACTTTTATTTGTTGAGTCTATATGGTACTATGGACATTCATCTTTTTTGACATCATAGCTACATGTATGTCTATACTTTTGAAAATACATGCATCATAGTTCCATTGTAAAATGTCTGGGTTATAAAATGTGCTATGCTATCAAAATGGTAATAAGAACATACAAATGACCTGATGTAATGAACTGGACCAGATTGCCAGATATCACATTTCATACCAGCAAGACTGAATTATAACTCATTTAACTTCTTCCTTGTGTACAGTATTATACATTAGTCAGTACTATAGTAAATAAGTACTTTGGACAGATGTAAATATGCTGTAATAAAAAATGTTTTTCTTCTTTCTTTTAGTCCTTTTTACTTGTAAGACGAGCCCCAAATACCATGCCTCCCCCAAAATAATTTGCAATCCAAATTTATCTCTAAATGAATTTATTGCACAGAAAAAAATATATATATACACTTACAGTAGACATGTTCAAAAATACTTACACAACAGCAGGGCCCTAAATGTAAGCAGTATAGTTGTTTTGTTTTGTTTTGTTTTGTTTTGTTTTCTTTAAAAAAAGAGGTTATCTGAAATATTGGAATTTTATTTCGAGGCCTAGTATTTCAAGACAGTTAACTACACTTACAGTGTCAACAGCCTCTTGTTGGCAGTATGATTTTATTGGCAGCATGGAATAACAGCAAGAATTTACTATTGCTTCTTTCTTTCATGACACACACAGAAAAAAAATTGACACATTTCCTCAAGACCAACCAGAATCATTTTAACCTATCAAAATGGATGGGAGGCCTTCACTGCCAAAGTCACTGCTGGGTTTTCACAATTCATTGCAGACAATCTGCTACTCCCATTATGATAAAGGAGAGAAGAGTCATAATCAGGGAAGAAAGCTAGATTAATACTTGGAATTATCATTGAATTATTTAGCCTGCTATAGGATTATTATTATTACTGTCATTTGATAATTTTCTCTCATTTTATTAAACACAACTGTGAGTAATTACCCTACCTAATATTTCTCTGTATTGGCTGACTAGCTAGCAAACATTCAGCTGTCTTAGTTAATAAACATGAATAACTGGTATAAAATATGTTTTTTTTAAAATTTTATTTATTTCCTTGACAGAGATCACAGGAAGGCAAAGAGACAGGCAGAGAGAGAGGAATGGAAGCAGGCTCCGAGCTGAGAAGAGAGCCCACTGTGGGACTCAATCCCAGAAACCTGGAATCATAACCTGAGCCGAAGGCAGGGATTTTAACCCACTGAGCCACTCAGGCGCCCTAAAATATGTTTTTTTTTTATATAGAATTATAGTTCTTGCCAAAATATGGAACTAGCTGGAACTGAATGCCTCCTTCAAAGTCAGCTCTTTAAAAATTATGCAAGTGTAATATGGAACTATTTCAGATATTAACCAAAAACAAAGAAATGATAATAAATTCCTTAAAAGACTCAAAGTTGCTCTTGACTGGTATGTTTCAAGCTCTATTCCTGTTTGGAGGACAGATTTTAACAGGCCTGTCACTGTAGAAATCAGCTGGATGTTGAAAGGCCATCAAAACTATACAAAAACCTTGAAGGGGTAAAGACTTGAAAATTCTTTAGAGAGATTAGCTCCCTAAGACATTATTCATCCACACATTTTCCTCCAAACAATTAAGACTGATGGATGAGGGGCACCTGAGGGGCTCTCTCATCACGTGGGTGGTAGGTTAAGCCTCTGCCTTCATCTCAAGTCATGGTCTCTGGGTCCTGGGATCCAGCCCAACATCGGGCTCTGCTCAAAAGGAAGACTGCTACCCTCCCTGCTTGCCTGCCTCTCTGCTTACTTGTGATCTCTCTCTCTCTCTCTCTCTCTCTCTGTGTGTGTCCAATAAATAAATAAAATCTTAAAAAAAATGCTGATGGATGCTAAATTATGAAAACTGCTCCACCAAATGATGCTTCTTCATAAGGATTTAAGAATTTAAAATTGTAAGAATTTAAAATTGAAACTTGATCGTAGGATTTACCTTATAGTATACCATCAAGTGATGGCAGTTATTATTAGTTCTGAAGTATCTGTGATTCTGTTTTTTTGGCCTCATTGTAAATTTATTTTTAATAAATCATTATTTAATATATAATAATGTATATAATATACTATATGTAACATATATAATGTATATAATAAATACATTCATTCATTTTTTATTTATTTATTTATTATTATTATGTATTTATTTATTAACTCAAAGACAAGAAAATGAATGACATTATTGAGAAATTGGCAAGGACCGGAACAGACAACTCCCTGAAGAAGATATTGAGATGGCAATAATGATGTGAAAAGATGCTGTGATGATCCACAGCATGTCTAATTAAGGAATTGTAAATTAAAAGAACAATGAGGGGCGCCTGGATGGCTCAGTGGGTTAAGCCGCTGCCTTTGGATCAGGTCATGATCTCAGGGTTCTGGTATCGAGTTCCACATTGGGCTCTCAGCTCAGCAGGAGCGTGCTTCCCTTTCTCTCTCTCTCTGACTGCCTCTCTGTCTTCTTGTGATCTCTCTCTGTCAAATAAATAAATAAAATCTTTTTAAAAAATAAATAAACAAATAAGACAATGATATATCACTACACATCTATTAGAATGGCTAAAATCCAAAATACTGACAACATTAAATGCTTTTGACGATGAGGAACAAGAGAAACTCATTCATTCTGGTGAGAACACCAAAATGGTGCTACCACTTTTGAAGGCAGTTGGGCAGTTTCTTACAAAACTAAACATATTCTTACCATATGATCCAGCAATCATGCTCCTTGGCACTCAACCAAAAGAGCGACAACTTTGTGTACACAGAATCCTGCATATAAACCTGTGTTTGTAACAGCTTTACCCATAAGTGCCAAGAGTTGGAAGTAATCAAGATGTCCTTCAGGAGAAGAATGGATAGATAAACTGTGGTCCATTGAAACAATGGGATATGATTCAGCGATAAAGAGAAATGGCTATCAAGCAATGAAAAGACATGGAACAAACTTAAAATCCGTCATAATAAGTGAAAGAAGTCAATTTGAAAAAGTTTCATGTTGCAAGGATCCAACTATATGACGTTCTAGAAAAGGCAGAACTATGCAAATGGTATAAAGGTCAGCGGTTTGTAGCAGTTAGGAGAAGAGGATGATGAACAGGCAGAGCACAGAGGATTTCTAAGCCAGTGAAAATGTTCTGTATGATATGTATGATATTTTAGATATATATCGCTACACAGATGTCAAAATGCATAAGATACTATACCAAGAGTGAACTCTATGAGAAAAGGTTTATTAATATTTTATTTATTTATTTGACAGGCATTAAAGCAGGCAGAGAGGCAGGCGGGCAAAGCAGGGGTTGGGGGAAAGCAGGCTCCCTGCCAAGCAGAGAGTCTGGTCTGGGGCTCGATCCCAGGACTGTGAGATTATGACCTGAGCCGAAGGCAGCAGCCTTAACCCACTGAGCCACCCTGGTGCCCCACCAAGAGTGAACTCTAATGTAAACTGTGGACTTTGGGGTGAGAATGATGTGTCAGTGTAGGGTCAGTGAGCATGAAAAATTATCACCGTGGTTCAGGATGTTGATAATGGGGAAGGCTGTGTGTATGTGGGGAAAGGGAATTTTACTTTGATCCCCAAACTACTCTAAAAAATGCAGTCTGTTAAAAAAAACTTTATAATGCAATATAATACAAAACAAGAATGCATATCAAGAGAGAAATAATGTTTAAAGGGAACGAAGAACTTCGGTAATGTGTACTTAGGGATTTTGATTGCACATTTGTAGGAAGTTCACATTGATTAGCAATTGTTTATCTGTGAAGTAGAAGTAACATAAAGAGTGATGAAAACTCAAAAACGCAACACTAAAAGAATGCCCTCTATGGGCTCTTAAAAAATGGAACAAAATTTGCCTGGCTTTTTAAGCGTTGTGGGGAATGAAGGGACAGAATTTAAATTCAGCTTCATAAAAGATTGGATAATATGTTTCTACAAAGAAGGCTCCTCTGAGTAACATAGAAATGAACATGGTAGCAGAAAGTGGAAAAAAGCTTACATCTCTTGTGAGCTCAGGTTCTCTGAAACCCTGTCACTTAGTGGAGACAGTAACTGTTCGATGAATAGCAAATGGTAGTCTTTCAGATCCCCGGGATTTTCACTAAGAATCGTGAATGGATTTTTTAAAAAATATGTAAAGAATGTCTACAGTGCAAGTACCTGCAAATAACTGACATTTTGGAGAGAATATTTAATCAGCAGAGAAGGTAGAAATGAAAAAAGTTCCACGATCAGAGTAAACATATGGAATTAAAAAATAAAACATAAGAAAAATTTTTTAAAGGATTTATTTTAAAGGACTTTAAACAAAAGTCCTTTGTAAGAGACAGTTGGCTGTTTAAACCAAAAGTACAATTCACTAAGAGAATCACCACGTTATTTATTGGGGTAAAAGGACCTGGAATGTGGAAAGGCCCATTCTGAAGAGGAAAAAATAGAATCACTAACAGGCTCATGCCTTGCACAGCCAGTGGCTAGAAATCCTGCCTCATGAGACCCTGTGCTAGAACGCTGGTAGAACCATCTAGAACTATGTTAGTCTTTCTTGGAAGCCAACAAGTGTTTGCCCAGTTAAGGGCACAGTAACAATAAGTAACGTTAAGTTACGTTAATATATAATGATTATAGATATCTTTAAAAGCCTTTCAAGTTCCTTTTTGAGTAACCCTCACCCCACCCTTAGAGAAATTTATCTGTGATTCACCTTTTTGAAATACCTCATTGTTGTCCCACATTTACCATACCCAAAAAAAAAAAAAAAAAAAAAGCTTTTTATTAACAAAGTGTTCAGAAGGTGGCGCCACAGTAAACAATGAGAGATTTAGCTGCCCCTGCAGTTTTGTGGCAGAAACAGCTGAAAGAACTGAGGTCAGACAGAGCCAAGGGCTGGAGGGATTTTTAAAATTACAAAAACCGAACCAATCAAACCAAAACAAAAATCAAAAACAATGGCCAAGATTTCAAGTTTGCTACTAAATGTATGACATTCTCCTAAGACATGCGCGTGACTTGATCAATATATTTATATATTTTTATTTGAAGAAGAAGGAACTATTTGATGCAGCAAATCCTCATTGATTAAAAATTACCAGATATGGGTGTGTTGGGAGGCTCAGTGGTTTAGGCCTCTGCCTTCGGCTCAGGTCATGATTTCAGGGTTCTGGGATGGAGCCCCACATCGGGCTCTCTACTCAGTGGGGAGCCTGCTTCCCCCCCCTCTGCCTGCCTCTCTACGTACTTTTGATCTGTCAAATGGGTAAATAAGATCGTTAAAAATAGAATTACTAGGTGTGAAATATTCGAGGTTATGGGAAGGAAAATGATTTCACCTGATCTGACTAGGAATTGGTTGAAGCCTGAATTAAAGTGCTATAAAAAGAGTCAGGACCTGGGAAATATATGGGTAAAAAATCCCTAGAAAAACAGTAATAATAGCTGGCTGCTCTTAATTGATCAAGATCCTGCAGTAGGAAAAGAAGAGCTGGTTTTAGCCAGAGCATGATCTCCGTTTGTCTTCATGATCTGGCATTTCCTGCAAGCCAGGCATGGGGCTCTGTACTAGAGCTGCAAATGCTGGGGGGCCCTCACTGTGCCTTTTCAATTCTCAGGAGGACAACGGGCATGTCCATGGTGGAGTGTGAAAGGTATTACCACAGGGAAATAAAAGACTGCCAAGGGTAGGTTAGAGCTGGGAAAAGCCACTTAGGAACAGATTTTCAGGGGAGGTGATAGACAAGGACAAGGGGAAGAATGAGGATGAGTGTGTCAAGTTTTAAAGTGCCAGGAGGCAGCACAGTGCATTCCCGAAACTACAGCAAGTTCATGACAACGGACAGCTGATCTGGCAGCACCACCTGGGGATGGACGCTGAGCCCCAGGTTTAACACTGGGTTTAGATGGTTTGTATACTATGCCGAGGAGGTGAGGTACTACACTGTGGGGGCACAGGGAGCTACCGGAGGATTTCAAATATCAGAATCGTAATCATAATAGAGTATTTAATTGCATCCTAGCTTTCATCAAGGGTAAGATGCAGTATAGATTATCTTCGACTAAGAAAGAGAAATGCTGTCAGTTAAACTAGGATATTCATCAAGTGCAAGAGTTATTAGAATGGGGGGGGGACAAATCTTAGAACAAGTAAACAGTGGTACTAGAATAATTAAGAAAGGTCGAACACTTAGATCAACTAAAAAAGTGATTATTGCTTACCATGTGCCCCAAACTATATTAAGTCTTAGAACAAGAGACGTTCTCATCTTGATGCCCCGCAGCTTTTAGACCTAAGGTACAGAGGGCAGTAGCCAACGACCAGCAGGCCCCAAGTGCCATGTGCAGACTCTAAAGCAACTGCCTTTGAGAGAGGAAACGGTTGAGAGTGGGCTTTCTGAGGTAGAGAATTACTAGCTGGGAATGCAGGAAAATTGACACAGAATCAGAATTGATGCCCCTACATGACAGAGTTGGTAAAACTTCACTTCTCAGAGATCTTGAGGCTCCTCAGAAATGTATTTTTCATTTTGGACGGAACATTCAGGATAAATATGATCTGTTCGAGTTCCTGGTTCACTCATCAGGACTGTTTCTTAGGCTTCACTGGCACAAGAAACGGGTTTTGATGGTCCACAGAAAATCCTGACAAAAGCAAAGCACGGTATCTATGAAATCTAACCACTCAGAAGAGAACAACAGATAAAAGGCCAGGCCGACCTGACGCTGCAGGATAGGTAAGGTTGGTCCGATAAAAGGGGTAGAGGGGAAGTACCCATTCTCTGCTAGAAGAGCTAGAGAAGACCCCTTCCGGAGAGATCACCATGAGAGGAGAGCAGTAGGTGGTGATGATGAAGAATATTTTAATCAGCAGAGAAGGTCAAAATGACAAAGTTCCAGGATCAGAGTAAACATATGGGATTAAAAAATAAAAATTCAAAAAAAATTTTTTTGGAAAGTTCTTTTTTTAAAAGGACTTTAAACAAAAGTCCTTTTTAAGAGACAGTTGGCTGTTTAAACCAAAAGTACAAATCACTGAGAGAATCGCCGCATTATTTATTGGGGTAGAAAGGACCTGGAATGTAGAAAGACCCATTCTACAAAGGAAAAAATAGAATCACTAACAGGCCTCATGCCTTGCACAGCCAGTGGCTAGAATCCCTGCCTCATGAGACCCTGTGCTAGAAGGCCGCTAAAACCAGCTCAACTATGTTAGTCTTTCTTGGAAGCCAACAAGTGTTTGCCCAGTTAAGAGCACGGAAACAATCAGTCACGTTATGTTATAATGAATGTCTATATCTTTAAAAGCCTTGTCAAGTTCCTTTTTGAGTAACCCTCACCCCAACCTTAGAGAAATTTATCTGTTTTTCAACTCTTTGAAATACCTAACTGTTGTTGTTTCACATTTACCATAGCCAAAAAAAAAAAAAAAACCTTTTTATTATCAAAGTGTTCAGAAGGGGCCGCCACTATAAACAATGATAGTTTTCGCTGCCCGGACAGTTTGTTGCAGAAACAGCAGAAAGCACTCAGGTCAGACAGAGCCAAGGGCTGGAGGGATTTTTAAAATTACAAATACCGAACGAAATCAAACCAAAACAAAAATCAAAACCAATGTCCAAGATTTCAAGTTTGCTACTAAAGGTATGACATTCTCCTAAGACATGCGAGTGACTTCATCAATATATTTATATATTTATATTTAAAGAAGAAGGAACTATTTGATGCAGCCAATCCACACTGCTTAAAAATTACGAGATATGGGTGCTCCTGGGTGGTTCAGTGGTTTAGGCCTCTGCCTTCGGCTCAGGTCATGATTTCAGGGTCCTGGGATGGAGCCCCACATCGGGCTTTCTACTCAGCGGGGAGCCTGCTCCCCCCCCCCCTCTGCCTGCCTCTCTACCTACTTGTGATCTGTCAAATGGGTAAATAAGATCTTTAAAAAAAAATTACTAGGTGTGAAATACACCGAGGCTATGGGAAGGAAAATGATTTCACCTGATCTGACTTGGAAGTGGTTGAAGCCTGAATTAAAGTGCTATAAAAAAAGTCAAAACCTGGGAAATATATGGCTATAAAATCCCTAGAAAAACAGCAATAATAACTCGCTGCTCTTAATTGATCCAGATCCTGCTGTAGGAAAATAAGAGCTGGTTTTAGCCTGAGGATGATCTCCGTTTGTCTTCATGATCGGGCATTTCCTACAAGCCAGGCATGGGGCCCTGCACTAGAGCTGAAAATGCTGGGGGGCCCTCACTCTCCCTTTTCTCTTCTCAGGGGAGCAACGGGCATGTCCATGGTGCAGTGTGACAGGTTTTACCACAGGGAGATAAAAGATTGCCAAGGGTAGGTTGGAGCTGGGTAAAGCCACTTAGGAACAGATTTTCAGGGGAGGTGATAGACAAGGGCAAAGCGAAGAATGAGGATGAGTGTGTCAAGTTTCAAAGTGCCAGGAGGCAGCAAAGTGCATTCCCGAAACTACAGCAAGTTCATGACAACTGACAGCTGATCTGGCAGCATCACCTGGGGATGGAGGCTGAGCCCCGGGGTTAACCCTGGGGGTGAGATGGTTTGTATACTATGCCGAGGAGGTGAGGTACTACACTGTGGGGGCACAGGGAGCTAACGGAGGATTTTAAATATCAGAATTGTAACCATAATAGAGTATTTAATTGCATCCTAGCTTTCATCAAGGGTAAGATGCACTATAGTTTATGATCGACTAAGAGAGAAATGCAGTCAGTTAAAGTAGGATATGTCATCAAGTGCAAGGTGATTGCCACATAAGAGATATTAAAATGGGGGGGAGGACAAATCTTAGACAAGTATTGTGGTACTTGAATAAATAAGAAAGGTCGAACACTTGGATCAACTAAAAAAGTGATTATTGCTTACCATGTGCCCCAAACTATATAGTCTTAAAACAAGAGACGTTCTCATCTTGATGCCCCGCAGCTGTTAGACCCAAGGTACAGAGGGCAGTAGCCAACGACCAGCAGGCCCCAAGTGCCATGTGCAGACTCTAAGAGCAACTGCCTTTGAGAGAGGAAACGGTTGAGAGTGGGCTTTCTGAGGTAGAGAATTACTAGCTGGGAAAGTAGGAAAATTGACACAGAATCAGAATTGATGCCCCTACGTGACAGAGTTGGTGAAACTTCCCTTCTCAGATCCTGAGGCTCCTCAGAAATATATTTTTCATTTTGGACAGAACATTCAGGATAAATATGATCTGTTCGAGTTCCTGGTTCTCTCATCAGGACTGTTTTTAGGCTTCACTGGCACAAGAAACGAGTTTTGATAGTCCAGGGTAAATCCTGACAAAAGCAAAGCATGGTATCTATGAAATCTAACCACTCAGAAGAGAACAACAGATAAAAGGCCAGGCCGACCTGACCCTGCAGGATAGGTAAGGTTGGTCCAGCAACAGGGGTAGAGGGGAAGTGCCCATCCTCTGCTAGAAGAGCTAGAGAAGACCCCTTCCGGAGAGACCACCAGGAGAGGAGAGCAGTAGGTGCTGATGATGAAGAATATTTTAATCAGCAGAGGAGGACAAAATGACAAAGTTCCAGGATCAGAGTAAACATATGGGATTAAAAAATAAAAATTAAAAAAAAATTTTGTGAAAGGACTTTTTTTAAAAAAGAATTTAAACAAAAGTACTTTTTAAGAGACAGTTGGCTGTTTAAACCAAAAGTACAAATCACTGAGAGAATCACCGCATTATGTATTGGGGTAGAAAGGACCTGGAATGTAGAAAGACCCATTCTGCAGAGGAAAAAATAGAATCACTAACAGGCCTCATGCCTTGCACATCCAGTGGCTAGAATCCCTACCTCATGAGACCCTGTGCTAGAAGGCCGCTAGAACCTTCTCAACTATGTTCGTTTTCCTTGGAAGCCAACAAGTGTTTGCCAGGTTAAGAGCACGGTAACAATCAGTCACGTTATGTTATAATGATTGTCGGTATCTTTAAAAGCCTTGTCAAGATCCTTTTTGAGTACCCCTCACCCTACCCTTAGAGAAATTAATCTGTGGTTCAACCCTTTGAAATACCTCATTGTTGTTCCACATTTACCATAGCCAAAAAAAAAAAAAAAAAAAAAAGCTTTTTATTAACACAGTGTTCAGAAGGGGGCGCCACTGAAAACAATGAGAGTTTTCGCTGCCCTGACAGTTTTGTTGCAGAAACAGCAGAAAGCACTCAGCTCAGACATAGCCAAGGGCTGGAGGGATTTTTAAAATATCAAAACCGAACCAAATCAAAGCAAAACAAAAATCAAAACCAATGGCCAAGATTTCAAGTTTGCTACTAAAGGTATGACATTCTCCTAAGACATGCGAGTGACTTGATCAATATATTTATATATTTATATTTGAAGAAGAAGGAACTATTTGATGCAGCCAATCCATGTTGATTAAAAATTACGAGATATGGTGGCTCCTGGGTGGCTCAGTGGTTTAGGCCTCTGCCTTCGGCTCAGGTCATGAATTCAGGGTCCTGGGATGGAGCCCCACATTGGGCTCTCTGCTCAGCGGGGAGCCTACTCCCCCACCCCTCTCTCTGCCTGCCTCTCTACCTACTTTTGACCTGACAAATGGGTAAAGGTTAAGTTTCTGTACCAAAATAAATTTGCAGGGAGAAAGGAGTGCAGTATGTGTGGAAGTGGGGTTATCAATCAAGTCAATAATTCAGGAACATATGATGGTGTTTTTAGCATGCTGGGTGGTAATAGAAGTGGTGAGGTATGGTTTTTATTTTGCATCTATTTTGATGGTGAATATTCTGGTGAACAGGATGGGGTATGTGCAGGACAGACAATATCAACATTTATTTTACCTGCACAAACAGAAGGGTGGAGTCTTCATTCCCTGATATGGAGAGAATTCTGAGTTCAAATGTTCTTTCTGATTAAATGGCATAGTGATGATGTGTATTTAGTAAAACAGCGAAAGAGAGCAGTATGCATAATGTTAAGCGGTAAGACATTATACTACATTTGAACATCAAAAAACGTTGTGTTGGATCATTTGTTTATGTGAGTAAATAAATGAATAAAGCTTCTTGGGGTTCTGATAGAGGTAAAGAAGACAACTATATGATCCAAAGGGGCACGTGCACCAAATGTTTATAGCAGCAATATCCACAATAGCCAAACTATGGAAAGAACCTTGATGTCCATCAACAAATGAATGATATATATATATATGTGTGTGTGTGTGTGTGTGTGAGTGTGTGTGTGTGTGTGTGTGTGTGATGGAATACTATGCAGCCATCAAAAGAAATGAAATCTTGCCATTTGCGATGGAATGGATGGAACTAGAGGGTATTATGCTTAGCAAAATAAGTCAACCAGAGTAAGACACTATCATATGATTTCCCTGATATGAGGAAATGGAGGTGCAATGTGGGGGGTTTGGGGGACAGGAAAAGAGTAAATGAAACAAGATGGGATCAAGAGGGAGACAAACCATAAGAGACTCTTAATCTCACAAAACAAACTGAGAGTTGCCAGGGGGTTGGGGAGGGTAAGGAGAGGGTGGTGGGGTTATGAACATTGGGGAGGGTATGTGCTTGGTGAGTGCTGTGAAGTGTGTAAACCTGGCGATTCACAGACCTGTACCTCTGGGGCTAATAATACATTATATGTTAATTTAAAAAGAAGAAGAAGAAGAAGACTACTATAAATCCAATACTATGGTTTTCAGCAAAGAGTGTGTAATCAGGCATATTTTATTAAAGTATCCAAGTAAAATGATGGTCGAACATTGGAATAACAGAAAACATAAATATCAGAGAATTTAAAAAGAGATATGGGACAGTGTAGAGAATATAGTCAATGATATTATATTAGTGTTATATGGTGACAGATGGTGGCTATATTTGCAGTGATCATAGAATAATGTATGGAGATATTGAAAACCTGAAACCAATGTAACACTGAATATCAACTATACTCAAATAAAAGAATAGTAAAAATAAAACATTTAAATTTAAAAAGATAAAAAGAGGGACAAGAATTTGAAAAGTGAATTCAAAAAGAGTAAAGATGAGGCTAAGACATACTCTGAACCTTGAGGAAAACACCATTTTGAAAATTCTTCCCATTTTGAGAAAACTCAAATGAATCAATACCATAAAAAAACCCATTTTAACTGAGAGATGTAATGAATGCTCAAGAAATAATATTATGACAGGATAATTCTTCCCTCTGAAACAGCATACAGAAACCAGGGGAAACACTTGGAAGCAAAATAAACTATACTGAAAATAAGAATCAGGAAAAAGATAAATGATGAAAGAGAAGAAAATTAGACCTGCGACAGAGATCTAGTGAAGAGAATTTTTAGCTTGTGTTTTAATGTTTTTGAGGATAATCTAGAGTTCATAACTGCCTTGAGACAGGCCGATTGTAGGCAGTTTAGGCAGACCCCTAAGACAGGCCTACTTTGGGCAGGTGGTGTTGGAGGAGGCCATTGGGCTGGACAAACACAAATCCAACCATTTGACTAAAGTGTCTGTGAAGATGTTGAAGTCAGATGCAACAGAGAAAGACCTGTCAAACCTAATCTCAGAAATGGAGATGATGAAGATGATTGGACAGCACAAGGACACCATCAACATGCTGGATCCTTCACACAGGATGGTCCTTCGTACACTCTCACGGAATATGCCTCCAAAGACAACATACAGGAGTACCTGCAGGCCCAGAGGCCTCCTGACCTGGAGTATGTTACAATATCAGCCACAATGCAGCAGAGCAATTCTCCTCCAAGGACCTGGCATCCTGTGCCTACCAGGTAGCCTGAGGCATGGAGTACCTTGCCTCCAAGAAGTGCGTACACCAAGACCTGGCCACCAGGGAAGTGCTGGTGACAAAGGACAACATGATGAAGATCTCAGACTTCAGCCTTGACAGAGATATCACCACATCAGTTACTATAAAAAGACTACCAACAGTGGACTGCCTGTGAAGTGGATGATCCCTAAGGCCATGTTTGGCCAGATCTACATCCACCAGAGTGACTTCTGGTCTTTTGGGGTGATCCTGTGCAAAATCTTTACTCTGGAAGCCTTCCATAAACTGGAGTGCCTGTGGAGGTGGTTTTCAAGCTGCTGAAGGAGTCATTTGATGGATAAGCCAATGAGTGCACCAGAGAGTTATACACAATAATGAGGGGTGGCTGGCATGTGGTACCTTCAAGCTGCTGGTAGAAGACCTGGATCATACTGTGGCCTTGACCTCCAACCAGGAGTACCCGGACCTGTCCTTGGCCCTGGAACAATACTGTCTATGCTTTCCCACCACCCAAAGCTCCACCTGCTCCTCAGAGAAGAATTCCACCTTCTCTCATGTGCCGTTGCCCAGGGAGGCCTATCTGGCCTGACACCCAGCGCAGCTTGC